>NW_024081323.1:0-162423 GCF_003009895.1 Hyaena hyaena
GGTGCCCCAAATACAACTTTCATATCTATTACAGATAGTGTGCGTTTATATACCATACGCCTTCCATACGCCAGGCATATATTAAATGCTGTGTCATTAAATGGCTGAGACCCTGAAGTTGGACACATGCCAAAGGGTATACTCTTTAAAGTGGTTCAGAGTAACTTTGGTTACTACACTTTGGTATGTGGACTACTTTAAGCCAAAAGGAAAATGAGACTCTGTAGGCTCAAGAGAAAATTTTGCCCTTACCTTAACTACCTAGAAGAATCCAAATTGGGAGTCCTTCTCAGAATTGGAGTTACTACAGGAAACATACTGTATCTAACTGACCCATCTGTATGGCAGGTGAATATTGAATAACCAAACCTCCTTCTCATTGCACTATGGCTTTCCCTCGTCCCCTGTGAGGGACTGGGACTACCACATTCCTTAGCTCAGGATGGCATATACCTCATTTTACCTTTCTGCTTTTGAAGCTCTCATTTGTGTGCCATTCCTGTATGTGCAAAAAATTAAATTTGATTTTCTCCTGTCTTGTGTCAGTTCAAATCTCAGACCAGCCAGGAGAATCTCTGAAGAAGAAAAATCTTCCTCCCCTACATCTACTATTATACTTTTGATATAAAGGAACTCTATTATGTGGTTCTTTCCTAAAGTATATTTCCTTAGGAAATCTTAGGAAATTTGAGACCAGTCCTCGAGTCAGTCAGACGCATATGTGGAACAATCCCTTATCTGTATTGTAAAATTTCAGGGATGTTGGTGCAGCTCTTCTAAAATTCAAAATAAAAACTAGGGCATCTAGGTGGCTCAGTCGGTTAGGTTAAGTGTCCAACTCTTGATTTCAGTGCAGGTCATGATCTCATGGTTGTGAGATCGAGCCCCAGGTAAGACTTTAAGCTGGGCATGGAGACTGTTATGACTCTCTTCTCCATTTCCCTTTGCCCTTCCCTTGCTAGTGCACAAGTTGCTCTCTCTCTTAAAAACAAACAAACAAAAACAAAAACAAAAAACACAACTAAACAAGTAGAACTACCCAATTTTGTTGGATAATTCTTGAATTCCCAGTAATAAAGAATCTTTCATTTTGCTTATTTAAAATTTAGATTTTGTTTAAAAAATGTATTTTGTAAGAGATCCTCTGAAATGTGAAGTCATGCTGGTTCTGTTACTTTTGGTTCATATTTATAGTACTAGCCGATTTTTATATATGATTTTCCCTCCAAATGAAACAAACATGTTTTAGAGGTCTCCTCAGGATAAATTTGGAGAGAGGCTATGTTTGGCAAACACATGGTCTCTGGCCCACTGAGGGATTATCATCCTGGTGGGCCAAGGATGAATTAAGGACATTTCTGACACCTCACAATTGGAACCTATGAAGATTAATAAAAGGTAGTCCCATTTAGAAGTGTTGGGAGGCCGGGATAGGGAGCTCTCAAGCCTTGCAGACCCAGTAGAAAGAGAAGAACCTTGAAAGTACACAGGACTCTACTACCTCAGCAGGAGGAAGAAGTTTTCTTCCTCCACCAACTCCACAGCCCAGCCAATGAGAGAGACTCACAACTCAGCCAATGAATAGCTACTATGTTTAGACTTCACCCTCCCAAAATCTCCCCTTTTCTCTACAAAACAGTGTATCTCTCCTTTGTTTTGCAGACTTGCCCGTGGTTTTGTTGCAGCTTGCTTGTCCTAGATTGCAATTCTTTGCTATTGCAGAATAAACCCATTTTTGCTGGTAAAATAGCTGGCAGGTTTTTTTTTATTTATTTATTTATTTTTACACAGAGAGAGGGTGTGGGGGGGAGAGAGAGAGAGGGAGAGAGAGAATCCCAAGAAGGCTCCATGCCCAAAACCAGGAACAATCTCAGGACCGTGAGATCATGACCTGAGCCAAACCAAGAGTTAAACCTATGGAGACACCCAGACACTCTGGCAGTTTTATTTTTAAGGTTAATAATTTAGACCTGTATTTGGCTCAACAACCTATTTCTACACATATCTCAGAAATTTCCTGGGAGATACATTCTCTAAACCAATTAACTTACCTACTAAGGCCATTGTAAAAGAAAGTCTCTCCTTATGCCTAAGGATGATATTCAAATGTTTACTGACATTCAAACACATTCCCCAAATGAAACATAAATAAAATTAACAAAAATACCAAATGTTTGCAAAGCTACATTAAATATTGCCAGTCATCCACATATTTGAATATTCTATCTAAGCCAGAAGTGAAGTCTGTTTCATACCCATGAAAATTGCTATGGTGAGAAATGTGAACCTATTCGAGTCCACTTTTGATTGGATTCCCCTCTTAAAATTAGTTTAATATTTTTATTTCCTGTGTTTTTGTGTTTACTGTGTAATTTCTTTGTATCCTATTTTTCTTTTTATTTGTCCATTTGTAATGTCCTGAGTGGGCTTTCTATCACATTTTAGCCTTATGTTCCTCTTTTTGTACTTTATTTTTTCAAATGTATTTTTTTATTTTTAGAGAGAGAGAGACCAAGAGCTGGGGAGAGGCAGAGAGAAAGAGAAAATCTAAAGCAGGCTCTGTGCTGTCTGGGTCTGGATCCCACGAACTGTAAGATCATGATCTGATCAAGAGTCAGATGCTCAAATGAGCCACCCAGGTGCCTGGTAATTTACTTTTAAGTATAAAGATAGCAATTGGTTTGGAAAGTACTGGATCTTATAAAATTTGCTATATTAGGGAAATGTTAAAATTATGATTTTAGTAATTAAATTATCTTAAAGAGAAATATACTTAACTTTTGTTTAGTTCTAACTATAAAATTCAAGATAAATTTAAATATAACTTCAAACTCTTTTTGACCAATTTTATTATGTTTTGAAAAAAAACTAGGGAAACATCACAATATATTAGACAATCATTCTATAATCTTCAAGTTGCTTAGAAATTCTCTACTGCTTACTCTGCTTGATATAAGAAGTTAGTTCAGGTTTTGACTACTTACAAGTTAAATATCCTGGAATTCTGAGAAAGATGGCATCACTAAGGAAAAGGCAATGATCGCATAGCACTCTTTCACACAAACAGTTACAGGCAATAATAGGCAAACAAAACAAAATGAAAACCAAAACCAACCAACCAACCAACCAACCAACAAACCAGCTAATAGCACTGTCCTTTGCTTACTAGTGACTGACCAGCTTTTTCTCCTACCGTGCCTTTTACATGAGCCACTTATCTCTGTGGTAGCCATGGTATCTCCTTGGTAACACTTTTTGTTTGATAGAATACACACAATCCAGATCTTTTCCCATAGCTTGTTTGGGCTGTCTGTTATCATGACAACAGAATTTTCCAGCAGTCCACAGTGTGTTGTTCTGGGCCTAACATGATACAAGATGTAGGAAGATCCTAGACAAAAACCAGAGCAATTTAGTTTTCAGTCCAGAGTCATTTAAATGGAATCAGATAAAGCATTTCCCTGTGTGTAAAACGTTCAATTCACTGATCTTTAAAAACGAGTCAGAGATGATGTTCTCTTCCTCTCCATCTCTTTAGAAACCATAGGATTTCTTACATATAACTAACAATAGACATTTCTCGACAACATTAGAGTGTTTATCAGATTTTACATTAGACTCTGGGATAATAACCACTACTTCAGATGTTATAAAAATGCTAGAATTGTTTATAACTGGATTCAGATTCAGTGAATGTTCTAAGAGTAGTGTCTTCTACAAAGCCTTAAGTCATAGCCACACTTAAGTCATGAAAATCAATAGTAGAATTGCTGTCAGGGCGAATATTAATATAATGGCTAAGGATGAACAGAGAAAGGCACAGAAATCAATCATGAAAACAGGGTTTGATTAATTTTATAATAAAATTATGAAGTACTATAGAGCTCAAAAAAATGGAAAGGAACTATTTTTAGAATAGGATGGTTTCAGACAACAATTGACAATTGAGCTGGAAACCATCTACTAGCAATATTTTCATTACACCAAGACCATGATATTTCCATGTCCAAGCTCAAATCTTTCTCCAAACTGTAAAAACAGTACTCTGATGTTTGTCGGTCTTTGAAAACATATTTATTAGCTTCTTCCCTAGTTGGGAGTTGGGCCCTGGGCCTGGTCCTTGGGAGCCAGATGTTGCCTTCCCTCCACCCTCCTTCTGTGCCCTATTCACAGAGTAACTAACAAGTAGGGTGGCACTGAGTGGCTTCTGCGGGTCGGGGCCAGAAACAAGAGGTAAGTTTTTGTTACCAGACTGTCCTGTCAAGAGACTTAGGACTTATTGCTAAGAAGTGATGATTGTGATATAAAGAACCATACAAAGAAGAGGGCCACTACATATATGGCTGGTGAAGAGCTTTCCCAGCCGTATTTTATCTTTTGTCTCAGCCTCAACTCTACAATGATTTAGGTATTATTAATCTCTTCTTTTGGCAATATTACCTTTTTAAAACACTCTGGCAATAATATTTATGTTTACCAGGTGTCGTGTGTTTCTCTTCCAGACAATGCATATATATAACCACTAGTGTAGAGAAATCTACAGGCTACATAAATTAACCAACTTGGGAGGTCAAATAAGAAGACTAAACAATAGAGTGACATAAAAATAAAGTAGTGTTTTCTTTCTAAAAGAGCAGGAAATCCTGGAAAAAGTATAAAATTAAATAGATATGGTGTGAATTCTGTCAACTGGGTGACCTCAGATATGTTATTTAATCTCTCTGAATCTCAATTTTCTTATCTCAAAGTGGAGATAATATCAACTGCCTTTTAAAATTATTGGAAGCATTAAACATATAAAATTATTGGAAGTATTAAAGAGACTATATGCAAATCACTAAATATAGTATCTGGTATTTAGCAGGTATTCTATAGTATATTAATTAGTAATGAATGTTCTGCAAATGCTAGGAATGCTTCAAGCATTCACTGAAGTTATAATAAAAAAGATCTGGGAACTAGGCACATGTAAGCCCCTTCTAGTGAGACATAAATGGTGTATTGGAAATTACAATCAGTTTGAAATTTAAAGCCATGGGTCCTGATTTAGACATTATTTACCTGCTAATAATATGTTTCCATGAAAACACTTAAACTCTTAAAGCTGAAGAGTTCTTGATATGAAACTAATAATAATAAACCTTAGTAACACTATAAATATAAAAGGTGTTTGTAAGACAAAATGTACTGTAAAGTGCAAGAAAGATATAAGAAATGTGATATCTAAACTTAAACGATTCATAGAGCATGATTCTTGGCTAAGCACAGGCACAAAATCTATTTAATTCCTGTAATAGCCTCTTATTTTGACCTGCTGCTACTTGTAATCATGGGAAATAAATGAATGTGTACTCCTGCTAGATACCACATGAAAACAAAATTTAAGAGATCAAATCTAAAAGTGAAATACAAACACATCAACAGATGATTTTAAGACACATTCTTTTCCAAAATACACTTTTCATAATGCGGCATTCTTTTGGCCTTTTGTGCTGAAATGGCATTTTCTCAAATATGGGAATTATTATGAGTAATATATGTAAATAAATCTGCCAACAAACCTATTCTCCAGTACATGCAGCAGGACCTTCATGATCTTTTCACATTAAGAAGAAATTTATTTGGGGGTAGGGGAGAGGGGAAGGGGGGTGATGGGCATGAAGGAGGGCACTTGTTGGGATGAGACTGGGTGTTATACGGAAACCAACTTGACAATAAACTATGAAAGAAAAAAAAAAAGAAGACGTTTATTAAATCAGCTCTACTGGGAGATACTGACAGGACTATGTTGCAAATTACTGACTGGAAATTTAATCTTCTCCTTTTTAAAGACTGAGTGATAAGAATCTACTTTTGCTGGTCTAGAGGCAAAAATCCCAATCACTCCAAAGTAAAATTGTTAAAGTAAAACTGAAGGCTTAATTTTTAAGTATTCTGAAGAATAGTTTATTTTAACATTCATAATGTGGCTTGATGCTTGTATTTAGGTACTTCTGTTTTAAAGTCAATATTTTAATGACATTAAATATCACATTTGTTTTTTGTTTCCTAGAGAATCTTTTAAATCTGATAATCTGTGATTATATATTTGTCCACTAACGATCTTAATATTTTTGAATTGCAGTGTTGGAAATGTAGTCAAAGTGGTTGATTATAATTCATGTCATTTCTCCTCTTTATGTTTTATCTTCAGGAACTTACAGTGTTTTCCTCCCTCTTCAGTCCCTTCTCCCTTGGAGCCACTCCTAACTTCAGCCTTCAATCTTACCAACCATATTCTTGCCTACTTTCCACTGGTCTAAACCATTGCTTGTAGTTTAGACATATGACACAAGGGTTTAAAATAAATTTGTTGATTATTTTTTTTCTCTCTGTTTTACAGCACTTCTACTGTCTCATTTGCCCTGAATCCCAACACTGCTGCCCAGTAATTTGTCTCTGGTTAACAGTGTTTCCTTCCCCAGGCAGACCTTCTTAAAGAAGATGGATGATATGTGTTGTATGAGGTGTGCCCTGGGCAGATAAAGGAGATGCCATATGGCCACATCTCCATGGAGCTGGGGTTGAGAGAGCATTTTTAAGGGAAGAGGAAAGAAAGAAAAGAAGGGGAAAGTTCAGTTAAGTTGAAGAAGTTATCAAAGTCACCAGTGTAGTAGAGGATATTCTTAGGTAAACTCTGTTTTTCTTCATTTGTTTTACAAATTTTATTTTGTTATTAGAAGTCAATTAATAATGTCTATAAAACTACTGTTTGTGCATACACTCACTAGGAACTTGATAATTCCTTTGAACCTGTGATTTGTCTTAGCTCCTTAAATGAAATAAAATCTAGTTCTCTAAGGAAAAAAAAAACCTTCATTTATTTAAAATGACTTTGGAGTCAGTTTGAAATTCTACTCAAATACATAAAATAAAAATATATAAATGTGTGTGTATATTTTTAGTAAAAATGGAAATTTTTACCCATAACATCTGATCTGTTCCCCAGACATATCCACTATAAACAGTTTAAAGTGTATCTCAAAACCAATATTAATCTAAAATCTTAAAAATTCATGTACCCATTCTAAGAACATTAACTTGTTATGGAAAGAGATGGACACCACCCAAATGAAAAGAAACAGAGGCTGTTTATTCAAACTTGCTCTAGCTAGGGAGTCAGTCACTATTACTTGCATTTGGCAGTTACTTAAAGGCAGTCAAGGGCATGGAGAACTTCCCAATGAAAAAGGAGAAAAGCTCAGGTATGCTCCAATCAGAGGTTGTCTGAATAGGAAAGCAGGAGGTGGACAAACTAGAAGTGGGGTGTGTTATGTAATTAGTTTAGAGAACATATTTGGCTTTCTCAGGTTGATTCTGCATTGGAGGCAGGCAAGAGAAGGGGACAGGAAAGGGAAGCTGGCATGCTTTGGCTAAGTCATCATTTTACAATCACTGCTACAAAGGTGTTGTTTGACTTCTTGGGTTGGTTGCTACAGAGGGGTTATTGTTTGGCTTCCTAAGCTGGTTACCACAGAGATGTGGGTTAGAGTTCTGTTCTTCTTTTCTTTTTCTTTTTTTTTTTTTTTTTTTTAATAATGTCTATTCATTGTTCAGTTGTAGCCAGCCTCTCGATATACACATATACTCATTTTATTTCTACTACATAGTCCATCATAATTTTTATATAGGATATAAACAAATTAATAAAATATGAAAGGGTGATACATGTTTCACATCACATTTGTGAAAAATGGGGAAAAGCAATCCATTGTGACCAACTTAAAACTTCCTATTTCAGTGACTGAAAATCACTAATGCATTATTAGTGTTTCAGAGGTAATAATCTTTACTACTAAAAAAAAAAAAAAAAAGTCCTTTAAAAGTGTATTATTTGAAAGACCAGTCCTCATAGGAATATCAACAGAGTATGTATGAGAGGCTCACCATCTGGGGCCAAGATGAAGTGTTTTCCCTCAGGGGTATAGAATTACATATGCATCGAATTGCATTATGGGTGGTTTGCCCTTCTTTGGAAGCATCTGGTAGAGGTTGCTTCCTAGACAGGATATTGAACAAGAGTTGTGTTCTGGTATGACAATAACCACAGGCAGATCTTGCAAATATTCATTTAGTGATAGTGTCTGTGCTTAACTCAATACAGCCTTGTTGTCACCTGTCAGGTAAATCAAAGGCACTTAGTGTGTACTGAATGCCTGATAGTATCCAAGTGTATCAGTCATGCTTGAGTAATCCCAAAAGTTTAATTTAAAGAGAGAACTGGAAAACCTGAATTGTAGAAAGGTTGGAGGTCTAGGACAAGGTCCTAGAAATAAGAAATCATAAAATAGTACATACAATTCCTCTCCCTTTTGCAATTTTAATATACTCTTGTATTTGGTGTATGAACTAAACTAGAAATACATATACTTTTGAGTAGTATAGTTACAATATTTAATGTGGTTTCTGACCACTTGAGATTGTTTGGGCAATGGTGCCCAAATTTATTACCATACTATTCTTCAGAAATTCTTCAGTTAATATTTTTTTTTTTTCTTTTCTCACATCTAAACTGAGATTGCTTTTACACTCACAAATGGTCTTTAATTTTTTTCTGTGTATGGACAAATCTTATTGTTTTTGTTATGGTTTTCTCTCCTATGACTAAAAATAATACTCCAAAACAATGGAACATTCTAATGAATATCAGTACCACATTTTCAATGTCATTTCACCATTCCTTCCTAATCTTTCAAGAAAATTATTAGGCCTGAATATTTTTTAAAATGCTCTAATATGAAAGAAATATTATCTAATTGATATTAAGTATAATACAGGAAATTATAGTAAAAGGTTTGAACAAAGAAAGGAGTATTTGAAGGCAAAATAATAGATTAGGATATTAATATTCTAGTTATATTATCAATATAATTATCAGAATTAGTTCAGTTGGTCATTGGTTATGGTGAAGGGAATTCTGTGTTTGTTTGAAATATTGCTTGGAGGAATAGAGAAATGAAAACAAACAGAGTCTAAACATGACATCCTTTAACTTCAATGATATGACATCTAGCTTATGTGTAGGAGTCTTGAATATATACATATATTTCTCAGGAGTGGGTAATTCTTTCCATTCCTGAGTATCACATCCATTGTGTTATTTAATATGTTAAACTTCCTTGGGCACAGAACTTTGGTTGATGCAAAATAATTTTAAAAGGTCAAAATCATTGAGTTTCAAAAGCTCTTAAGCTTCTCAATGTCATTAGTTATATCATTCTGTTTCAAATATTTTTGCTTGAATTTCTTTTTTTTTTTATAAGAAGAGAAAACTTTGGAAAGATGTATCAGAAGGAGAAGTTCTTTCCACAGCCTTCTGAGAGTCTTGGCTTAAATAGTGATTCCCTCAACAAATGTAGACTTGTTTATCAGTTGAATAGTCTCTATCACTGGTGAACAGAAAGTGTTTTGGGGAGAGCAGGAAATTGTTTAATTACTTGAAAATGGAGTCAGAGACCTTCAATTTATTGGTTATCAAGGCACGGTGCTAGGCATTTCGTGGATCAAGGTTGAGGATAGGCAGTATTAAATTATGATTGGGAATGATTTAACAATTTATATCTCTCAAATGGTTGATACCTTTCAAGGTCCTGAATCCTAGGTTGAACATTGTTTTCTCTTCAAACTTGGAGGCCTTCTTCCAGAGCCCACAGGTGTGCAGCATTATGTATCACTTTTGCCCATTTGTCAAGTGACTTAGATATCTAGAAAATTTTAGAATATGCTTTTCATCCATGCTGTTCAGAAATCTCAGATTTATATATACTGGAAAATTTATTTTTAATACATTTTACGTGGAAAGTAATAAACAGGTTTTTTAAAATTATTTAATGTTTTATTTACTTATTGATTTGTTTGTTTATTTTTTTTTTTTGAGAGAGACAGACAGCTTGAGTAGGGGAGATTCAGGGAGAGAGGGAGACACAGAATCAGAAGCAGGCTCCAGGCTCCGAGCTAGCTGTCAGCACAGAGCCCGTTGCTGGGCTTGAACCCGCGAACTGCAATATCATGACCTGAACCGAAGTCGGATGCTCAACCGACTGAGCCACCCAGGCGCCCTTGATAAACAGCTTTGATAAGACTTATGATCCTCAGCCCTGAAGATTTCTCTTATTTTTCCCCTCCTCTGCATAGTGTCAATAAAGGAGCCACTATTTAGAATTTTTTATTTATCATTCCCTTGCCATATTTTTTTATTATCTTCAGCACTATATATATAATAGGCAACTCTAGGCATGCACTTTTCATTTCGTTTCTAAGTTTTCTAAAATGGTATTATACCGTTTGCTGTCATCTTTGACTTGCTTTTTCCATTCACAACTTTTTCTAAATTTCATACAAATTGGTATCTATAGCTTTGTTCATTTATTTTCATGGCTTAGAATATTCATTCTCCTGAAAATGGTCATTTTAATTGCTTCTAACTTTTTTAAAATTTTTGACAGCACTGTTATGAGTATTCGTGTCTACTGGCGGTCATGTACAGGAATCTTACGGAGGTGGGGAAAGGGTACAGATTAGAAAAAGAATTGCTGAATCATTTGGTATATGAATGCTTAATCTTATAAAATGATTTCAAGTGATTTCCAACAATGCATAAGAGTTGCCTTTGATTCCCATCCTTGCTACCCATTAATTTAACATTTTACCAAAACACATTTAAATATTATTTCACTAACTATGTTAGACTCTGCATATGGCAGGGAATGATAGGGAACAGAAAAAAAAAGTAAAGATTTAGAATAAAAAGAACTAAAAATGAACATAAAGAGAGGAAATTTTCAATTGAAAATAAAAATATAACATACTTTACATATATGTAAGATATATATTAAATATAATAGAAAACATATATGCAAGTTATATATATGTATATGATATAATTTTAGAATAGAAATATGCTATGAAATGTGAAAAATGATTTAGTCAGTGCTTGAAACTGAGGTAGAAGGAATTAGGCAATAATGCATAAAATCAATTTGGTTAACAAAACCAATAGGTTTATATGTATTTTCACAGCACTTTGAGGTATTTTCTGTTATCAGTCACATCTATTACTGCTGTTGAAAAACAACTGTCAGTCAAAGACATATCCCTTTGAGGATATTTGTCTTTTGTGTCTATATTTATTTTTTTTTCTTTTTGTGTTTCCCTAGTTTAAGTATTAGTTACCTTTTATTTTATCTTTCAGCAATAACAGAAACTATTCAGTCATCATTTCCTGAGGTATTTCCTCTTTCTCATTTCATTTATTCTTTCCTTATGGGATTCAAGTTAGATATATGCCAGGCCTTCTATTCTCAAAATAGCATGATTTTGCCTTTATTTTTTCAATCCTCTTGATTCTGTAATTTCTTCTGTTCTATTTTCTAGTTCACCAGTCTCTCTTCAGTTTTTTTTTTTTTTAAATGTTTATTTACTTATTTTGACAGAGATAGAGAGAGCACACAAACTGGAGAGGGGCGGAGGAAGAGAATCAATCCTAAGAAGGCTGTGTGCTGTCAGTGAAGAGCCCAAAGCAGGGCTTGATCTCATGAACCAGGAGATCATGACCTGAGCCGAAATGAAAAGGTGGGCATTTAACCGACTGAGCCAGTCTAATCTATAGTTCAACCTATATGTTGATAAAAAATGTTATTTTGATAATTACATTTTTCTTTTTAAAAGCTTACAAATTCTTCCAAATTTCTGATCATTTTGAATAGTTTCTTGCTAGATTTTCCTTTTATATGATTTTATTAATATTCAAACATTTCATATATGGTTATATCTTATATATGATGATTCAGAAGAGTGACAGATTATGCCACCTCCCAAGATACGCTACCACGGCATAAGGATTATTTCAAGTTAAAAGTACTTAAAACCAGGGTGCCTAGGTGGCTCAGCTGGTTGAGTTTACTCAACTAAATCCTGATTTTAGTTTAGGTCAGGATTCCAGGATCGTGGGACCAAGCCCCGAGTCAGGCCCCATGCTCAGCATGGAGTCTACCTAAGATTCTTCCTCTCTTTGCGTCTATCCATCTCCCCCGCCCATGCTCTCTCTAAAATAATTTTTTAAGTTTTTTTTTAACTGCAGATGCAAGAAATACATTCTCCTCTTTTCTTTTTAGAACAGTGGATAAAATTCTCATGTGAACGATGCCTCCTTATATCAGGAGAAAAGATGGGGAGTCCAAAGCCTAGAGAGCTCTGAATAAGCAGACCTTGTTAAAATAATTCTTTTCTTACATAATCTCTCCATATGTTTTAGTTACTTTTCCACAATTGCCTCTCTTTATTCGAACTATGTATCTTCCTTTACTTACACTGGAGTTATATATCCTAATAAAGCCATCATAGTGAATATTCTAAGTCACAAATGCATTCAATACACCTAATTTACCAAACATCACAGCTTATCCCCACCTACCATAAAAGCGCTTAGTATGCTTACATCAGCCTACAGCTGGGCAAAATCTTCTAACATACAGCTATTTACAATGAAATGTTGAATACCTGATATAATTTATTGAATATTGGACTGAAAGTGAAAAGCAAAATAGCTGTATGGGTTCAGAATTGTTCTAAGTTCATCAGGCGTTTACCCCCGTGATCGCAAGGCTGACTGGGGGCTGCAGCTGTCACTGCCCAGCATCACAAGAGAGTATTATACCGCTCACTGCTAGCTGGAAAAAGAACAAAATTCAAAATCCCTAATATAGTTTATACTGAATGCCTATCACTTTCACACCATCATAAAGGTGAAAAACTGTAGCCGAAACTATCATATGTCAAGGACTATCTATACTATAAAAGTTTTTAGGTTTTGTGTCACTTCTCTGGGTCTTCCTTTCCTTATGTAATGTAAAACTTTTATTTGTATACTTTTCTGTTCATTTGTCTTAGGTCAACTAAATTCTCAGGCCCAGCTGAAAATGCCAAGAAGGAAAAGTTTAAGTTTTGCCTCTCCTACAATTCTAGTAGTGGAAGTTCTTGAAGCTCCTAAACTAATACCTTTTCCTGCTAACACTCATTCATGGTCATTGGTGCCTTTGTGTGCTGGGTGCTCTTTGATAATAGGCCTATAATTAGTTGAACATTGGTAGTGACCTTCTAGAGTAGATACATATCTCCTCCTCCTGGGAATCAGGGGAGCTATCAAATGACACCAATTTATTCACCTTCCAGAGTCCTGGCCATTAATTAAAGAGCCTAAGGATTTCAATCTTGCAAATAGCTCATGGTCTACTCATGATACAGCACTGACAGCATTTACCCTTAGAGGAAGCCACTCTTTGGGTATTAAAGGCAGGCTATAGTTCTACTTCCCATCTCCTTTTCTGTGTTTTTGTTGTTATTACCTCTTTGAAGTTGTCCCCAGCTTCTGATTAATCCAGTAATATAATAAAACTATGTATTATGCAAGATACATAGTTTTGTTTTGTGTTCCTAAATGCCATTCAAAGCCATTATAATGGTCATGAAAATTCTACAAATGTGACTCTTATGAAGGTTAGAATATCTTCTATGTATTTCCAAGTAAAAGTGGCAGTTACATTACTTGGGTTAACTTGTATTGATAACTACAGTACAAAATCATCCTTGAAAATTAAACTGATATTAGTACCAAATAATATGTACATGTTGCTGGGGTTTTTTTGTTTTGTTTTGTTTTTTTGTGAAATCTTAGAACTATGAAAGGACTCTCACTCTGTAAAGTAACAGAGCTCCTTAAAAGCACAGGTTAAAAGCTCTTAAGAAAAACCACATCAGGCAGTATCTCTTCTTCACGAAAGGTTGGTTGGTGGGTCTTTGCCTGTGTTCTTAGCCTGACACCAACTCCCATAGTCAGATATTACCTGACCCATGCAGGATTCACTTGGCTCCAGCTCTAGATACTGGGGCTTAGTATAAAGGTTCAGCGTCCTTATAATATTCCTAATCTCTGAGTCCTTACTCACACAGGGGTGCTAATGATTATAATGTAGAGCATGTGAATCACAATCCACAAACTCAAGTGTAGAGGAAACAGCCATTTTTAATCTTTTTAAAAAATAAATGAAAATGGATTCTAAGTCTTCACACATGGCTGGTGGGAAATTCTCATTCACTCATAATTAGGGCCCCATTCTCTTTCAAGTTCGCAGTGAAATATGGCCTGGAAAAGGAAGCCAGACCCACTAACATTTGAGCCACAGTAGTCACAGCCAAAAAGTTACTGCATATGTGTGAAGAGGTTTTTAAGATCTAGAAACTGTTTTCACGGCTTGCTTGGAGTAGGAATGCTGTCCTGGGAGTGTGGGAATTCTGATGGTTAGCATCCACAGTCTCTCCTTATAACCTCTACCTTTGGGGCCTTCTCACGAAGAAATATCTCTGTCTTTTCTCTTGACCTTTCAAACTTTCCTTCTCTCCTCTACTTAAACTCGTGGGTATTTTACCTAATTACTTCATCCTAAGGCTTTTAAGACATCAAAGGACAAGAAATGATATGTCTTCCAAATCATTTTTACTCTTGGCCCAGCAATACAACTTTCCCTGAGGCTGTGAAATCATAAAGATCTTGGGTACCTCAATAGAGTAGAGGGAGAAGGGGATCACAGAGAAAAAAGAAAATAACAATTATATTGCCACAATAATTACTGCAAATATTTAATATTTTCTTGAATTAAACTTACCTAAATTACCCATGTAGGAATCCCAATTTGCATTAGATACCTATATTTTTTCTGATGGTTCTCTCGGAGGGTATGGAATCTTCCTAATATTGAACTTCAGACTGAAGAAGGAAAATCTCACTATCTTTTTGTTGACGGATTTCTCTAGGGCCAGATCCTAATCAGAGACAGCCATTCCCCAGAATGCCCTAAAATCATGCTCTGCAAATCTCCTAAAGCAACTTGTTGCTATTGCCCTACCTCATATGTGAGAAGATGAGGTAGAAGCATGTGGTTGCAACACGTGGGTTTTGTCGGCCCCATCAATATGGCTGTGTTCTGTCCCTCTTCCCCCACCTCCCTCTTACTAGACACCTGAAACAACCCACTGGATGCCAAGGTATGACTAACTAAATGTGTAGTCTATAATCAACTGAGAGGTACTTTAACAGTAAAAATCATTTTGGTCAAAGAGTAAATATTTATACTATATAACTATTTGGTCTTTGATGCCATATGTATAATTAAAGTAACTTAAAAATACAATTCTATTTAGTGAAGCTAAGTTTAAAGAGGGAATTGGCATGATTTTTTTTTACTTAAAAATGTGAAAAACATACACAGTGATAGTTTCTGATGGTATATAACAGCTTGCTCATTAAAATTTCATGGTTTCTTAGAATGGAAGGAGCGATAAGAAGATTTTCAGAATATCAAACCATCCTGGAGAACGCTATCTCATACTATTCATTCTGTAAATGTTTAAATAGGGTAGATTATGTAGGAATTAAAAAGGAAGAACATTTTATATTTAAAAATTGATAAGTAGTGCCACTATAAATTATGTATTACAATAGGAAAGTTTATGGTATAAATAAATAATGATAAAATATGTATTTGCTATCTTACAATCTTACGTTTTTATTGCTGGGCCTATATAAAAAAATAAGTGTCAGTGTTAAAAGGAATAATTATTTTTCATATGCATAAACTATTGTCAGACCTTGAAAGGCAAATGCATGCCGGTTTCTTAAAATCTGGAAGCTTGGGCTAAAATTGGTGTTATTTGGTAGATGAATACATCACAAATATGTAGTCAAGTATTTTGTAACATAATCCAGAGGGATTCACATCTATTTTATTTTTCTTTCTTTCTTTCTTTCTTTCTTTCCTTCTTTCTTTCTTTCTTTCTTTCTTTCTTTCTTTCTTTCTTTCTTTCTTTTCTTTCTTTCTTTCTTTCTTTCTTTCTTTCTTTCTTTCTTTCTTTCCCCTTCCTTCCTTCCTTCCTTCCTTCCTTCCTTCCTTCCTTCCTTTTGAAGAGAAGTGCAAGCAAAAGAAAAGACAGAGAGAGAGAATCCTCAGCAAGCTTCACGCTTAGCTTGGAGCCCAATGCGGGGCTTGATCCCAGGATCATAAGATCATGACCTGAGCTAAAATCAAGAGTCAGACACTCAACCAAATGAGCCACCCAGTACCCCATTTGACTTTTTCAATAGCGGTCCATGCTAATCTTTAATTAATAAGAAACAAATATATTTTAATTAGTTAAATAACATTAGAGTGCAATACTTTCTCCTAATCTGTTTCACTGAGAAGGAACTAAAGATTTTTAAAATTAATATCTTAAAATGTTATTTACGTGTTACCCAGAAAAGCATAAGAAAATGCAAACAAACAAACAAAAAAAACCCAAAAAATACAAAAAAAGTACCTAACTTTTACAAATCTCTAACATTCTGATTGGTGTATAAGTGCGTGGGGAGTGGTAGTGCTTATTTTTCGTAAGGAATAAGTACTTACCTACACTAGCGTCACTTCCTCAGTTGTAATGATGTGTTTGCATTCCTGTCTGCACCTGCTTCTTTAATGCAGGCTACAAAGTTTTAGGTATCATCACAATTTAAGTGCAAGATGTTCTGTATATACTCACTGGGGTTTGGAAACAGTTTTATATATTATGTGCAAGGGAGAGGGACACATGCATAACTATTTTCATCAATAGGGTCAAAATGCCACATGACTACTGCAGTATACTTTTGAAAAAAGATGAAGTAAGATATGGAGTAAATACTGTTTCAACTGAGATCTTCAATTTGCTACCTATTAATAGTATTTGAAAGGTAACTGCTTCCTAAATGCCTCCAAAATAATGTTTACAAAAGTCTTATGAAATAAAATATATGAAATTAAGAACCCTATTTAAAACATATGAAAGTGCTCTGTCTATGAAAGTATGAATATACTGTAAGTTTACTACTATAATTAAATTATAGGCAGATTATACATATATTAGCTTATATATGTTCAGAATAAATAACAGAATAGAAATACATCAAAATATTAATGATAGTATCTCTAAATAATGTTATGGGTAATTACCTTTCTTGTATTTTCCATATTTTTAAACCAGTAAACTCTGTTGTTTAAAAGGAAAGCTACATGTTTTTTTATCACATTTTAGATTAAACTATTGTTTTTTTGAATAAATTTTTAATATTTATTTATATTTGAGAGAGAGAGAGAACACACACAAGCTGGGGAGGGGCAGAGAGAGAGAGGGAGACACAGAATCTGAAGCAGGCTCCAGCCTCTAAGCTGTCAGCACAGAGCCTGATGCGGACTTCAGATTCATGAGCTGTGAGATTATGACCTGAGCCAAAGTCAGATGCATAACCAACTGAGCCACCCAGGCATCCCTTGATTAAACTATTCTTACCGTTCATGTTTTTCCATGTATTTCACAATATCAATCTTCATTATTCCCACAAGAGAATATGCTAGGATTATTATCCTTTGTTGGTTTAGGATATTCTGTAACAAAAGAAATTTAATGATTATTTAATGATTACACTATACAGCAAATATTATGACTTATGTCCACTTTCTTCCAAAGTAAAACAAACTGTTAAACTTTCATTTCATCTTCAAATAATAGGGATAATATATCCTAAAGTACTACTTACTAATGATTTCAAGGGAAAATTTATGTTAGAAAAGAATCATAAAGTATTTTTGTTGAAACATATGTACACCCAAATTTTACTTATGAAAATTAAGATATTGAAAACTTTTTTCTTCATGTAGAGTTGATTTATTACATATAAAATACTAAAAACTAACATAAAGCACGAATCTAATCCTGCACTCACAACATAACTAACAAGTAGGTCACTGAGAAGATGATGGAGAAGGAGGACTCTAAACTGGCTTCTTCCCATGGATACAACTACATAACACTCAGATCAGCTTAAATATCTCAGAAAAAGACCCAAAGACTGGCAGAATGAATTCCATAAACAAAACTAGAGAAGAGGCCACAAAGAGCAAGTTAAGAAACAGTGCAGTGAAAGGCTAGAAACAGTCACACTGGTGATCCCACACAGGCAAGTCAAACCCCCATAACATTGGCTTTAAAAGCAGAAGGGGCTGAATTTCGGGATTTCTTACAAACAGCAGGACTTAATGCCTGAAATTCTTAAAATGGGTGTGTTTGGCTCTTCAAGAAGTTCCCAGCATTAGGAAGCTGAGGCCCTGCCCTTAAAGTGGCTGTAATACAAGCAAGCAGCCTGATCAGATACAGTATAAAACCAGCCTTTGAAAAACCCTGGGGGAAGACAGGAGGGAGAGTTATTTACTCATCACAGAGCATGGCTTGTACACACAAGGATCATGGGGAGACCCCCAGGAACAAAGGAACAGTCCAGCACCATTTCCCTCCCCTCCCCTTTAATATAAACACAGAACCACCTGTGGGACCCAGCAGTGCACCCACACTCACTACCTGATTTGTCTGCACCACCACCACCCCTCCCTCCATCATCTTCAGCAGATGAACCTTCCCCAGTCAGGACTGCATCAGCCCCAGTGCTCTACATGACTTCTGCAGTGCTTCTCTCCCAGGAGACCAACAGGAATCTTACCACACTATGCTTTCTTTTTTTTTTTTTTATGTTTTATTTCTTTCTCTTTCTTTTTTATGTTTTCTTTCTTTCTTTTTTTTTTTTTTTTTACAAATAGTTTATTGTCAAATCAGTTTCCACATAACACCCAGTGCTCATCCCCACAAGTGCCCTCCTCCATGCCCATTCCCCCCTCCACCCCACATCCATCAGTCTTCAGTTTTTGTCAGCATTCAAGAGTCTCTCATGGTTTGCCTCTCTCCCTTCCCCTCACCATTTCCCCCCTTCTTCTCCCCCTTGTTCATCAGTTAAGTTCCTCCTAATCCTCCTATACACCTCACTATGCTTTCTGACTAGTGCCTTTGCAGGACCTAGGTCTTGGTAGCTGCCACAGGTGAGTTCTGCAAAAGCCTGAGAAGTACCTTGTTAAAAGCATAGGATCCATCCACGCACCCTTCGCAGAATTGGTCCTGTCCGGACAGGCCTTGGAGTGGCCAGTCCTGACTGAAGCAGCTTCAGGTCTCAATTAACAAGAACACCAGTGTGTACCTTGTTAAAAGTCACCCTAAACCTGAGGGGAACCAAACACTGCCAACAACAGGCAAAGAGAGCCACATCAGACAACTGAAGTGAAGGGAAAAGAAGCAAGACAACAAGGAACACAGAACACATATAGGAGACACTCTGTGAAGCGCCAGGTCCTGGGGAACAGGGACACTGCACTGCAGGGAATTTCAGGATCTCTTCTTCATAAGGCCATTACCTCCAAGAGCAGGAGATATAACTAACATTCCTAACATGCAGAAACAGACACAGATATATGTGTTTCCTCATTTTTCATATATATATATATATATATATATGAAACAAAATAAAACCACAGCAAGGGACCTAAGGAAAATGGATATGTCGTATGTCTAACAGATAATTTAAATAATGATCATAAAGATATTCATGAGACCTAAGAAGAGAGTGAATGACATCACTGAGACCCATAATACAAATATAAAAAAAAGAACCAATCAGAGATGAAGAAGATAATAAATGAAATTAAAAATACACATTATGGAATAAAAGAAGGCTTGATGAAGCAGAGGAATGAATTAATGACCTGGAAGACAGAGTAATGGAAACTAAGCTGAGCAAATGAAAGAAAATAAACTATGCAAACTGGAATTAGTCTTAGGGAAACTCAGTGGTTCCCTCAAGCATAATAACATTTATATTACTGGAATCCGAGATGAAGAAGAAAAAAGGGAACAGGAATTTTATTTGAAGAAATAGCTAAAAACTTCCCTAATTTGGGGAAGGAAATTTATCCAGATCTAGGAGGCACAGAGCTCCCCCTAAAAAATTCAACCCAAGGAGATCCACACTAAGACACAGAGTATTAAAATGGTAAAATGTAGTGATAAAGAATCTTTAAAAACAGCAAGAAGAAAGAAGACAGTTACAGAGAAGGGAAATCCCATAAAGCTATCAGCGTATTTTTCAGCAGAAATTTTGCAGGCCAGAAGGGAGTGGTATGATACCTCTGAAGTGCTAAAGGAGAAAAATCTGCAGCCAAGAATAATCCATCCAGCAAGGCTATCATTCAGAATAGAAGGAGAGATAAAAAGTTTCTCAGACAAACAAAAACTAAAGGAGTTCATGACCATTAAACCAGCCCTAAAAGAAATATTGAAGGGGACTCTTTGAGTAGAAAGGAAAGACCATAAATGAGAGTATGAAAAACAAGTACATCCGTAAAAAGCAGTGAAGGAATTCATAAAATAAAAGGATGTAAAATATGATACCACATACATAAAATGTGTGTGGGGGGAGAGGAGTAAAAACTAAGTTTAACCTTAACCAACCATCAACTTAATAGACTGCTGTATGCAGAAGATGTTATATACAAACCGAATGGCAACCATCAATCAAAAGCCAGTAATAACAAGAATAAAGAAAAAAGAATTCAAGTATGTCACTAAAGAAAACCAGCAAACCATGAAAGAGAAAAAGAAAAGAAAGGATCAGAGAAAAACTATAAAAACAACCACAAACAAGCAATAAATACATATCTATCAATAGTTACTTTGAATGTAAATGGACCAAATGCTCCAATCAAAAGACAAACAGTGACAGAGTGGTGACAAGACTCATGTATATACTGCCTATAAAAGTCTCATTTCAGACCTAAAGCCACATGCAGATTAGAAGCGAGGGAATGGAGAAACATTTACCATGTAAATGGGTACCAAAAGAAAGCTGGAGTGCCAATACATATATTGGACAGACTAGACTTTAAAACAAAGTTGTAACAAGAAACAAAGAAGGATACTATATAATAATAAAGGAAGCAATCCAACAAGAAGATATAACAATCATAAATATTTATGGACCCCACCACTTGAAACACCCAAATGCATAAAACAGTTAAGAACAAACATAAAGGAACTAATCAATAATAATCAATAATGGTAGGGGATTTTAACACCTCACTGACATCAATGGACAGATTATCCAAAGAGAAGATAAACAAGAATGGCTTTGAATGACATACTGGACCAGATATATTTAGAATATTTCATCCTAAAACAGCAGAATACATTTTCTTTTCAAGTGTACATGTAAAATTCTCTAGAATAATCACATATTAGGTAACATGACAAACCTCAACAAATTCAAAAAGATCAAAGACAGAACAAGCATATTTTCTGACCGCAATGCTATGAAACTAGAAATCAACCACAAGAAAAAATCTGAAAACACACGGAGGTTAAATAACATGCTACTAAAAATGAATGGGTCAACCAAGAAATCAACAAAGATATAAAAAATTACATGGAAACAAATCAAGATAGAAACACAATAATCCAAAATCTGGGATGCAGTTCTAAGGGGGAAGTTTATATCAATACAGGCCTACCTCAAGAAGACCATGGGGGAGGGGAAGGGAAAAAATAATTAAGGAGAGGGAGAGAGGCATACCATCAGAGACTTAAATACTGAGAACAAACAGGGTTGATGGGGGTAGGGGAGAGGGGAAAATGAGTGATGGGCATTGAGGAGGGCACTTGTTGAGATGAGCACTGGGTGTTATATGGAAACCAATTTGACAATAAACTATATTAAAAAAAAAAGCAAGACAAATCTCAAGTAAACAACCTAACCTCACACCTAAAGTAACCAAAAAAGAACAACAAACAAAACCCAACGTCAGCAGAAAAAAGAAATAATAAAACTTAGAGCCAAAATAAATAATATAGAAACCAAAAAACTGAGAAAACAGATCTATGAAACCAGGAGATAGTTCTTGAAAATGTTATCAAAATTAATAAACCTCTAGCTAGAGTCACCAAACAAAAAAGCAAGAGAGAGAGAGAGAGAGAGAGAGAGAGAAAGGACTCAAATGAATAAAATCACAGATGAGAGAGGAGAAATAACAACACCAGAGAAATATAAATAGTTGTAAGAGAATTTTATGACAAATAATATGCCAACATCTTGGACAACCTAGAAGAAAGGGATAAATTCCTAGAAATATATTACCTATCACAATTGAAATAGGAAGAAATAGAAAATTTGAACAGACTGATTACTAGCATGGAAATTGAATCATTAATCAAAAAAACTCCCAACAAACAAAAGTCCAGGACCAGATGGCTTCACAGGGGAATTCAACCAAACACAGAAGAGTTAATACCTATTCTCCTCAAAGTATTCCCCAAAAAACAGGAGAGGAGGAAAAGCTTCCAAATTCATTCTATGAGGCCAGCATTACCCTGATACCAAAACCAGATAAAGACCCCATCTAAAAGAGAACTACAGGCCCTATCTCTGATGAACACGGATGCAACAATCCTTAACAAAACAGATGCAAAAATTCTCAGCAAAACACTACCACATCGAATCAACAATATACAAAAAAAAAAAAAAAGAAAAAGAAAAATCATTCACTGTGATCAAGTGGGAGTTAGCCACAGGATGCAAGGGTGGTTCAATATTTGCAAATCAATCAACATGGTACATCATATCAATAAGAGAAAGGATAATAATTGTATGATCATTTCAATAGATTCAGGAAAAGCATTTGACAAAGTATAACATCAATTCATGATAAAAATAAATCTCAACAAAGTAGGTTCAGAGGCAACATACCTGAACATAATGAAGGCCTTTTTGAAATACCCACAGTGAACAACATGCTCAATGGGGAAAACTGAGAATTATTCCTCTAAGGTCAGGAACAAAAAAAGTATGTCCACTCTCACCATCTTTATTCAATATAGTACTGGAAGTCGTAGGCACAGCAAACAGACAACAAAAAGAAATAAAGGGCATCCAAACTGGTAAGGAAGCAGTATATGCAGGTTACACGATGATATATATATAGACAACCCTAAAGACTCCACCAAAAAGCTACCAGAACCGATAAATGTATTCAGTAAATTCTCAGGATACAAAATCAGTGTACAGAAATTTGTTGCATTGTTATATACTAATAATGAAGGAGTAGAAAGAGAAATT
This sequence comes from Hyaena hyaena, assembly GCF_003009895.1. Taxonomy (NCBI): domain Eukaryota; kingdom Metazoa; phylum Chordata; class Mammalia; order Carnivora; family Hyaenidae; genus Hyaena; species Hyaena hyaena. The sequence continues at coordinate 23,090 of NW_024081323.1, forward strand.
AAGAAAACAATCCTAATTACAGTTGCACCAATTATAATAAAATACTTCGGAATAAACTAAAGTAAATAGGTGAAAGACCTGTACTCTGAAAACCATAAAACATGGATGAAAAAAATTAAAGATGACATAAACAAATGGAGACATTCCACAATCATGAACTGAAAGAATAAACATTGTTCAAATGTATATATTATCCAAAATACTACCATCATTTTTCACAGTGCTAGAACAAACAATGCTAAAATTTTTATGGAACCACAAAAGATGCCAAATAGTCAAAGCAATTTTGAAAAAAAAAAAAGCAAACCTGGAAGTATCACAATTCCAGACTTCAAGTTATATTACAAAGCTGCAGTGATCAAAACAGTATGATCCTGGTACAAAAGTAGACATTGATCAATAGAACAGAATAGAAAACCCAGAAATAAACCCACAATTATGGTCAATTAATCTTCAACAAAGCAGGAATATCTAATGGGAAAAAGACAATCTCTACAATAAACTGGATAGCTACATCCAAAAGTATAAAACTGGACCACTCTTTTACACCATACATTAAAATAAATTCAAAATGTATTAAAGACCTACACATGAGACCTGAAACCATAAAAATCCTAGAAGAAAGCAAAGGCAGTAATGTCTCTGTTCAGTTGTAACATGTTCTAGGTAAGTCTCCTGAGGCAAAAGAAACAAAAGCAAAAATAAACATTTAGGACTACATCAAAATAAAAAGCTTCTGCACAGCAAAGGAAACAATCAACAAAACTAAAAGGCACTCTACTGAATGGGAGAAGGTATTTGCAAATGGCATATCCTGTAAAGGCTTAGAATCAAAATATATAAAGAACTGGTTCAATTCAAAACACCGAAAAAAAATAACCCGATTAAAAATGGGCAGAAGACACGAACACACATTTCTCCAAAGAAGACACACGCATGTCCAACAGACACATGATGCTCAACATCACTCATTACCAGGGAAATGCAAATCAAAACTACAATGATAGATCCTCACACCTGTGATAATGGTGAAAATCAAAAGCACAGGAAACAACAACCGTTCGCCAGGATGTGGAGAAAAAGAAACCCTCCTGCACTGATGGTGGTGTGGCCACTGTTTCAAACAATATAGAGAATACTCAGAAATTACGAGAACAAACCTATGATCCAGAATTTAATTAGTGGGTATTTATCTAAAAAAAGTATAAAAACATTAATTCTAAGGGATACATACACGCCATATTTATAGCAGCATTATTTATAATAGCAAAATTATGGAAGCAGCCCAAGTGTCCATCAAAAGATGAATAAAGAAGTACTGTGTATAAATATGTTAGAGAGTTTAATGCTAAGGGAAGTTTAATGCAAGACAGTCAGAGGAATACAAATACAACATGATTTTATTTATATGTGGTATTTAAAAAACAAAATGGGCAAAGGAGGAAAAAAAGAAGGCAGAGTGAGAGAGAGACAGACAGACAGACACAAAGAAACAGACTCTAAACAGAGAACAAACTGATGGTTACCAGAGTGGGGATGGGTGGCAAGACAGGTGAAAAAAGTGATGAGGCTTAAGGAGTGTACTTCTGATGGCCCTGGGTGTTGTAGAGAATTGGTGAATCCTTTTATTGTACAACTGAAACTAATGTAACACTGCATGTTAACTACACTTCATCAGAGATAAAAACTTAAGGAAAAAAAAACATAACAAAAGTGTAATATAAAATAGTTAATACCCACACACTGCTAATTCTGCTACATTATGTAATTTTTAAAATATAAGTGTTTCTTCTTATCAAGTTAAATAAATAAAAACAGGCATTTTCAGACTTTTGGTGACTGATTCTTTTATTTTATTATTTTTTATAATAGTTTATTTATTTTTGAGACAGAGAAGAGAGAGACAGAGCAAGAGTGGGGAAGTGGCAGAGAGAGAGACAGAGACACGGAATCTGAAACAGGCTCCAGGCTCTGGAGAACTCCATGCGGTGCTCGAACCCATGAACTGTGAGATCAAGTCCTGAGGCAAAGTCAGACACTTAACTGACTGAGCCACCTAGGCACCCCAGTGACTGATTCTTTAAATACCAATGTTTAGTATTGTCTTATTACAAATCTATCTTAGTCACCACTTTAAGAGAAAAATGTAAATAATTTATATATGAAACATGAAACATTTGTGGCTCAAATATCATAACCCCAAGTGAATTACAAAAAGAACAATGTGACATAATTATTCAGCGTTGCATTGAAAGTAGGCTTACATACTGTGTAATTTAATCATTTCCTAATATTTTAAAAAGCTTAACTTTAATACATTCTACAAAGTAACTTTGTCTAGACAAAGGAAACACCTATTTTTGTCAAAATTTTCTTCATTACGATGAAGTGATTAATATGTTAGTTGCCCTGTTTCTGAGACTCCATTACAGTTTCATTAAAATTAAAGCCCAAAAAGACCATTCTCTATTCCTCTTACTAAAACTTGACACTACCTATACATTTGTATAGAAAGTATACAGAAATCTACAGTGTACAAAATCTAGTAGGAGATACAAAATGACCATGGCTTAAGCAAGTATAAAAGTCCAGGCTGATAAGGTGCTCTGCAGTATCAGACTGAGACTCATTCCCTCTACTGCTCTGCCATCTCCAGGCATGGGTGGGGGGGTGGAGGGAGCTGCTTCTCAGAGTACAAAATGACTCACCCCTACATCCATAGCCTAGCCTTAAAAAAGTGGGTGTGGCAGGCAGTCCACAGTACAGTCCTTCTGTACATCCAGGAGATTGCTCACATTACCTTGCAATGTATTTCCTTGGCCAAAATTTAATCTCAGAGCTACAGCTAGGTACCACCGCAACTAGGAAAGGTAGTCTATTCTGAATGCCTATCGTACCAATTAAAAATAAGGAACTCTGTCAAAGAAGGGAAGAATATATACTAGGAGAAACCTAGTAGCCTCTGCTATAGTCATATTTGCATAAATTCTAAAAGTCTAGTCCTCAAAAAATTGTAATGGCTACAAGAATACTGAAACATAGACCCTTTCCTTAATTTAGACACTATCCTTGTACTAGACTGAGCATTATTTTGAATTTTATTCAATACAGAATATGCTTGTCATAGCATCAAATTCACAATGCAATTTTGCAATCTTTTCCAAATTTAAGATTTCTAAATTTCCAAATTTTCCAATGTAAGAAGAAGGTCCAATGAAAATAAGACATAATTTTGCTTGTTTGCTACAGCAAAGACAACCAAATACAAAATCTCTGGGGAGTTCAGTGGGAAAAGTATAAGCAAAGGAAATCAGTTATGAAAAGTATTAGTTTTAATATTATTTTAAGAGTTAATATTTTAGATTTAGGTATATTTTACATCTTCGCTTACAATTCCTTTTTACATTTCAATTCTTCTTTCGAGAATTATTTTCCTTCCACCTAAAATACATATTTCAGAATTTCCATTAAATAATTTCTTCGTGGTAAGATCTCTTATGTGTGAAATATATCTTTCCTTTATTCTTGATTGCTTTGTGAATACAGAGTGCCAGAGTGACAGTTAGCTTCCCTGGGCACACTAAAGATATTATTCCTTCAATTTCTATTGGCTTTCAAAGTTGATCTGTTACAAACAATTGCAGGAAACAAGCTGACCATTACCAGAGGGGAGAGGATAGGGTAAAGGAGAAAATGGGTGAAGGGGATTGGCAGATGAACTTCCAGTTAAGCGGTGAAAATAAAACGTACAGCTACTGAATACAGTCAGTGGTATTGTAACAGTCTTGCATCATAAGAAATTGTAGCTATACTTGTAAGCATAGCATAACGTATAGAAATACTGAATCACTATGTTGTACACTGAAACTAATGTAATATTGTGTGTCAACTATACTCAAATTTTTTTAAGTAAAAAAAGCTGCTGTTACAAAATCAACCATTTAATGATCATTCTTTAGGTAGTCTGAATTTTCTCCCTGAGTTATTAAATTCTTAAGACCGTAAATAACACGATTATTTGATGCAAATTTAGGACAAATTTTAGTTCTATTACACTCACTTGAACTGGGACTTACAGTATAAATAATAACAAGTATTCCTCCAAGATATTGCAGATCGAGTTCCAGACCACCACTTTAACTAAAGCAAGTGAAATGAATGTTTTGGTTTCCCAGTGCCGATAGAAATTAGGCTTACACTATCCTGTAGTCCATTAAGTGTGCCATAGGATTATCCCTCAAAAAAAAAAAAAACTGAAAATGAAAAAAGTTTAAAAGTTTGGGAGAATTAACACACTGTGACACGGAGACACAAATTTTTTTTTTTTTTTTTTTTAATGGCACAGAGAGACTTACTTGCTAGAGGCGGGCTGCCACAAACCTTGAGTTTGTAAAACGCGCAATATCTTGAAAAGTGCACTGAAGCAAAGGGCAGGAAAACCAGGTCCGCCTGCAGCAACTATCATTTATTTAGCACTTACCTTGTGCCTGACACTGTGGTAAGAACACTCCACCGTGTCTTATTCAGTTATCTTTGCTGGGAGGTATTCTTCCTATCTCCGTTTTGTGCAAGGAATGAGACTCGAATGAGACTCCGGAAGTTGGATAACCCCTGCCAGGTCACACACAGCCTGGGGTCAGAGGAAGCAACGCCACCCTCCCTCAGGTGAAAATTATTTAGAAATGTAGCTGTTGCGTGATTTGCAGCCCACTGGGCTAGGCTGGAACTACATTTCCCAGCATCCCTCTCGCACATGCTTCCCAGGAGCCCGCCAGCAGCCAGAGAGACTTGCAGGAGGTTTGGCAGGTGGGAGTGAGGAGCCATTTCTCTCTGAAAGTCACCCGTTTAGCTGTGGCGGGAATCCGACACAGAGGTGCCTGCCAGTGCACTCAGGCTTGCCTCACCCCTTGCTAGATGTCCCACTCTCCGGTGCTGGTGACAAATTGTGACTCCGGCTTCAACTCCCCACCCCACAGGAGGCAGAGCCAACAGCCCAGCTGAGATGTTGTTTCCGCTCCTTTCACCATCCTTGTTCCACTCCCTCAGGCGGACAGTCTCCCCTTCCCGGCTTCCTTTGCCGGTGTCTACCCTTCCAACTATGCCCAAACTCAGGGGCCCTGGCCTCCAAATCCGCTTTCCAGACCTTATTTCTCCCACAACAGTGTATGGTCTAACCCCTGTAACAAATCCCTGTTCCATAATACCTGCGGTGATTCCATACCCTTAGTTGAACCTGACTGAACCCAGAGGTGATACAGTATAGGGGTGGGGGGGGTGGGGGCGCCCTGGGTGACTCGGCTGGCTGAGTTTCCTCTTGGTTTTGGTTGGAACCATGATCTTGTTTGTGGGAGGGCTCTGCATTGATGGCATGGAGCCTGCTTACAATTCTCTCCCTCCTCCCCTCTCTGCCCCTCCCCCCTCTCAAAATAAAAAAAATAATAATCTTAGAAAAATACTGTACAAGAGCAGTGTTTCAAAAACTCCCTGGGTGTCTTCTTAAAATGCAGATTCTGGGAGCCTTGTCTTAGATATTCTGGTTACTAGGCAGGGCCAGATTCTGACTTCCATCTGACCTAGGCACCTGTGACTTCAGTGTATCCCTTTATCCATACAAATCATTAAACATGTTTGCAACTGTGTTGGTATAAAGACAAATACAGTCTAAACTGAATTATATCTGTCCTTTCTTCTGATTTTAAATGAAGGTAAACATTTTCTTAGATCCTAAAAGTATGCGGACCCTAAGCACTATGTTTACTGTGGCTAATGTCGAAGCTAACCCTGTTACTAGGTTTGGAGACGGGCCAGGAATATGAATTTTATTAACCTCTCTTGGTGATTCTTGTCATTAGGCAAGTTTGAAAAGCACTGCTAGAAAATATGTGTGCTTCAGGACCTGCCGGAAGCTCTGTAATCACACCATTAACGGGTAAATAACAAAAAAACAACTTTCATATGAAAGGGAACATTTGTGGGCGAAACACGTTTTAAAAAGTGTAACAACAACAAAACTCACCCTGCAAAATAGCAACAGATGTCTCGCCCTATTCCTTATGCTTAGGACACGTCCATTTTTCAAGTTTTGTTTCATTTCCATGCATTGGTCTTACAGTAGAATCACAATAGCATTGTTTCTGTAGGAAATAACTCTGTCCCAATGAATCACTGAATCTCTCTTACAAGCCTCTCTGAGAATTAAGGTCCAAAAGCAAACGAAAGTTACTATAAACCAGGTCCATTCATAAGGTAGAATTTCCCAGGCTGCTGTGCTTATAAAGCTCTAGCATAAAATGGATTTGCCTTTATTTGTTTCCTGTCTCTGAATTAAATTTTAATCTCCTTCCTGGAGGGAAATAAATTGTATAATATATCTCAGGATTTAGAATAGTGCTCTAATCAATGTGGACTCTGAAGAAACACTACAGATAAAAGTCAAGAGTAGAAGTAAATAGGCTTTTCTTTTTTTTCTTTTTTTTTTCCTTTTTGGCTCTGACAATAAATACAAAATGCTGAGCAAAGGCAAATATTCAGAATTGCACGTTGCTGCTTTTTTTTTTTTTTTGGCAAAACTATATTCTCTTAACTTCTATGTGTATATCTTATCTCTATTATTAGTTTCTTCCGTATATTTTCTCTGTTACTTTGATTACCAATGGCACTGTGTATTTCTATGAAAGTAGATGTTCCTCAAAAATAACTTTTTGTATTTAATTAAAGAAGAAGAATCTTGAGGTAGATTTTTAAAATATATTTTTGGCTATTTTTGTGGGGGCTAGAAATGGGATAAAACTATGATGTCAAAGTTTAAAGACTTTTGCTGAAATAAATTTTTCAAAATATCTAAAGGTTGAACTCTGAGAAAAAAATCCGTAAGGTCTAAAGAAGGACTAAGAGACACATTTGAGATTGATTGTTTTGTTTTCCATTCTTCTGTGGAGATTCTACTTCTTCTGTTTCTTTTCACTACATGCTCCCAGGGCACGTTTCCAGTATTTGAAAAGAACAGAGGGTTAGTGCATTCTCCCTATGCTCATCCTCAGCTAAAATGCAGGTTAAAAAGAAATCCTATCTTTGCTTTTCCTAGGGAAAACAGAAACCAGACAGGAAGCAAAAGAGCTTTAAAGGAGTAAGCACAATACATACAACAATGGTCCCTGACACCAGTCTGAGAGATGTCACTTTCCATTTATCCTAATAGGTATAGAACATTGACATGCTACGCAATGGGGCAGGACACTGCTTTTAGAGATTCTTACATTACCTCAACTTTAAGTTTTACATGGTACAGTTATATTACTTTGTTAATTTGTGACTTCTCAGAAAAAAAATACTGCAAAGCACACTATAAATTACATTTCCTGCATAGAACTTTCAGAATACATAAGATAAAGCAGTAGAGGAAAGGAGACTGTATGTCTAAGTATCATTTAAGTGGTTATACTTAGTGTGATGATGCAGAGAACTTTGGAACTATAAGAAGTTAGCTGTGGGGGCACCTGGGTGGCTCAGTCGTTAAACGTCTGACTTCAGCTCAGGTCATGATCTCACGGTTGGTGGGTTCAAGCCCCGCGTCAGGCTCTGTGCTGACAGCCAGCTCAGAGCCTGGAGCCTGTTTCAGATTCTGTGTCTCCCTCTCTCTCTGACCCTACCCTGCTCATGCTGTCTCTCTCTCTCTCAGAAATAAATAAAACATTAAAAAAATTTTAAAAGAAGTTGGCTGTTGATGACTTGCTAGAGCGTGTCCATTAAAAACAGTCCTGATTCCACAGTTCTTGAGGTTAGGTCTCCTCCTAGAATGTGGTTACCATTTCATAAGGGTGGTAAAAATATCGAAAATAGTATTAGGTACTTTCAGACACATTCTTTGATTTTTAAGAGTAATAAATTCTCGTTTACTGTTTGCAACATCAAAACATGTTGCCCATTATTCTAGCATGTTTTTTTTTTAATTTTTAATGTTTTTTATTTATTTCAGAGACACAGAGAGAGAGAGACAGCATGAACAGGGCAGGGTCAGAGAGAGAGGGAGGCACAGAATCTTAAGCAGGCTCCAGGCTCTAAGCTGTCGGCACAGAGCCCGTCACCGGGCTTGATCCCACGAACCATGAGATTATGACCTGAGCCGATGTCGCACGTTTAACTGACTGAGCCACCCAGGCGCCCCTATTCTAGCATGTTTAGATCAAGAACATTTTTCATAGAAACCTGAAATGATAGAGAAAGAGGACACTTGGATGTTTTCCTGCTTCCTGGGAAATGATAATAAAGCTGTTCTAATATTTGAATTAAGTAAACATTGATCCCTCACTTCTTCCTCACCACTACTTCCCAAGATATTTCTGAATGGAAGATCAGAGTATAAATGAAGTCAGTGAAGTAAATTAACAAGTGTAACACAAGTTGACAGTTGTATGTTAAGTGCAATTTCTATGTTTATTTTATAAGCATTGTGAATTACAATACTTTTGCCTTCAAAAAACTTAAAATCCCAACTGATAAAACAAAATGAAATGTCTTTTTACTTTTCTCAAAGACAAAAAGCTTTTATTACGTGTACGGGACAATCTTTGACATAGTCCCCAACTTCACAATGACTCTCTTACTGACGTCTACAGTCCCCAAAATAAAGATCTCATGAGGAAGGGTCCGTGGAAGCTGTTCATACACAGGATGGGACTGTCTGTGCCACAGTTGCTTATGCTGGAGATTTGATTCAATTTTGACCAAATTCTCTCCAGTAAAATGGAAAGTGAGATCAGCAGATATTTTGCACCGGGTCTCTGTAGGTGCTTGGTACGGAGGAGAGAAGAGTCCTGGCTGGGGAGCTTATGTGTAGAGAAACAAGGAAAGTTGAACTAGAGATATAACACTGTAAGAAATATAAAGGGACAGCTGTAATAAGATACATTGTCCCAAAGGAAAAGACAGAGAGAGAGAGAGAGAGAGAGACACTAAAGAATTATGCCCAGGATTCTCTAGTTCCCTCACTTACATTATAATTCTCCATGTACCTTTTTAAAAAATGTTTACTTTTAGAAAGAGAGAGTACAAATGGAGGAGGGAGGGGGGAAGGTGCTGTCTTGGGAGGGGGACATAGGATCCACAGCAGGCTCCATGCTGTCAGCACAGAGCCTGATTCAGGGCTCAAACCCACAAACCATGAGATCATGACCCGAGCTAAAATCAAGAGTCTGACACTTAACTGACTGAACCACCCAGGTGCCCCTACTCCTAATTCTTATTGAAGTTATTTCTTACAGAAAAATACAAATAACCAGAAATTTCCTGAAACGTATTGGAAGACACTGTGACTTCATAAAGCAAGCAATAAAAAATAGAAAAACTAAGGACTTAATGTTGAATCAGTTATGTACTTGCTGCGGCTCACTATGTGCCTAGTGACATAGTAAGTTACAGAATTACCTCAACTTCCAGGCCTCATCCTAAAAAAAGAGTGTCATTTCCCTGTGAAGGGGAATAGTAGTTGCCACCCCAAAAATGTGTGTTTGGCATAGGATTATCTTGAGCTGATTATTTTTGAGAAAGAGCAGGCACAGGGGAAGCTTTGGAAATTAAGTAATAGTTTCTCTTTAATAAGAGAGATTTACATTTACAAGTGTGACAGATGGTAACTATACTTACTGTGGGGATCATTTTGCCAAGTATAAAAATATTAAATCACTGTGATGTATACCTGAAACTAATAGGATATTTTATGTCAACTGTAATTTAATAAAGAAAAAAAGGGGTGGCTCAGTCAGTTAAATGTCTGAGTTCAGCTCAGGGCATGATCTTGTGGTTTGTGAGTTCAAGCCCCGCGTCGGGCTCTCTGCTGACAGCTCAGAGTCTGGAGCTGCTTTTGGATTCTGTGTCTACCTCTCTCTCTGCCCCTTTCTCTCAAAGAGACAGTACAGAGTACAGGTCGTACTCTGTCTCTCTTTCTCTCAAAAATAAATAAAAAACATTAGAAAAAAGAGTTACTTCATCTTCATTGAAATATATGAAAGAATACTCAGGAGAGTTGGAAAACACTATTTAAAAATAGTGATTGATAAGTTTCGTTATATTCAGTATTGAAGGTGAACAACTCATATAAAACATTTTATTAAAACACTGCTTTATTAATAAAGCCAGTTATTAAATATAATTTATATTAAAAATTAAGGAGTAAAAATTTTACTTCAGATTTGTTTTATTCAAAAGATGTATCAAGGAAGAGTTTTATATCTGATAATAGTAGACCTATTGCAAGTGACATTCTGCAGGAGCTAAAAAGAAAATTCTTACAAAAGAAACTGTAACTACATTTCTTTTTTACACAAGCTGCCCATTCTTGAAGGGTACAATTTTAAAAAGGCCACACGCTTTAAAGTTTGTGTATTTAGGGGCACCTGGGTGGCTTAGTCGGTTAAGCGTCCGACTTTCGCTTAGGTCATGATCTCACGGTTCGTGGGTTCGAGCCCCGCGTCGGGCTCTGTGCTGACTGCCAGCTCGGAGCCTGGAGCCTGTTTCAGTCTGTGACTCCCTCTCAAGACCCTCCCCTGCTCACGCTGTCTCTCTCTCTCTCTCTCTCTCTCTCCTAGAAATAAATAAAAACATTAAAAAAAATAGTTTGTGTATTCAAAGGGTCTTTACAACTTCAAATACTAAGAAGGGAAGAAAGAAATCACAGAGCTTTTTAAAAGCAATTATGATATATTTCAGGCATTCACTGGGTTCTCAGAACCAACTAAAACTCAAAGTTCATGGCTATCTAAAGTTGCTCAACTAAGATCACTTTGTGAGAGCTTTTAAATGACTTGGGAAGCTTCTTCAAGGCCAACCCAAGCAGGAAATGTAAATCTCCCATGCATTATCAATGTTTTGGCACCATGAACTGATATACCTTTTAACAGTATTAACAGGAATTTAAAACTCCAAATCCTATAGTTTTTCAAGATGTTCCAGAAATGTAAGTGTAACTGACATTTAAATGCTCTGTCCCGGGGGAACGGTTCTAAATCTTAATAAATTTTAGATGTAGACATCATCATTCATCGCAGCATAAGGTGATCTTGACCACAGACAGCTGGCTGTCTGTAGAAATCTAGGAGCATACTGAGTCAAAACAGTTCCCAACAATGGGGCGGACGCCAAACGTAGCTCAGCAAACATGCACCTGTGAGGCAGAGACATCCACTACAGACTCTTGTTGCGTGGGGATTAGCGAGCAACGCCACCTGCACTGGCCTCAATAAAGGTGCAGGCTATCAGCCAGCTTTGGCAACCTCAGGGTACATATGCTCAGTTTGACTTTAGCTTTAAACTCTGCTCAGCTTATCTACTGCAGGGAGAGGAGACAGCATGTACTAGCAGGCCTCAAGGGCAACGACAAGCACGTGCAACAGAAGTAAGGATTTAAGAAAAGCAAAGAAAAAACCTTTTTAAAAAGGGGGCCTCCTTCAGCCTTTTATACGTTGAAGATTAGATCAATTTTTCTGTTTTTAAACTTCAATGCAATTATGGCGCCTTAACGTCAAATTGTTAGGACCTGCTTAGCCAGCACGTATTGCTCTAATGTTAATATGCATACAAAGGCAAAAGGGAGTAGTAGAGGGTTAACTTTGGATTCCAGGGCTTGCCCTCAGGCATTAGTATCGCCGCCACCATGTAGTAGTCTTCATTCGGCTCTGCATTGGTTAATTTCAGAAGACATATAATCTTTCTCATGGAAACTAGCTATGTTTAGCCCTAAGTGTTTTCATAGCAAGAGGCAGTAGAAATAGTTCCTATGACACAAGACTGAAAATACTCACAGGAGACGATGCGTGCTCTGTCACTAGATGGAGCCCACACTCAATTCAGTTTTGCGGTGTCCGAAACCTATGACTCGAAAGCAACAGGAGAATTAAATTGCTTTAAATATGTTGGATGTGAAAGGCACCCAAAATAAACCCAGTGATCCAGAATGCCTTCATACCAATTACCAAACTTGCAAGAAGATGCTTCGCCTTTTTTTTTTTTTTAATGTTTATTTATTTTTGGGAGAGAAAGAGACAGAGTGTGAGCAGGGGAGGAGCAGAGAGAGAGGGAGAGCCAGAATCTGAAGCAGGCTCCAGGCTCTGAGCTGTCTGCACAGAGGCCGGCACAGGGCTCAAACTCATGAACCATGGGATCATGACCTGAGCTAAAGGCAGACACTTAACCAACTGAACCACCCAGGCGCTCCATACAACTTGAGGGTGGTTATGTTTTAATGCCACTCCCAGTGCAGAAATTCTGATAGGCTGTATGCAACAACAAATTTGGAAACTATTTGGACTAGACAGTGGGGAAAAAAAAAACCCTTTCAGCCTTGGAGATGGATTAACACATATACTGTTCTGACGTAATTCAGACACTCCCTCCCCCACCCTTTGGGAGAGTTGTTTTAGGGGCAAAGTCCATCTGCTTGTCAGTGATTACAGGATGCCAACCAAAACAGCAGTGGCTGGTATTGGGAGAGAAGCCTCATGGAGGAGCGCACAGACCTGGCTGGAGAGACTGCTGGTCGCCTCCACTAAGGGAGATAGCAAAGTCCCTGATTGACTGCGGGTCAGAGGCTGGCTCTTTTCCTGTGAAGGACCATAAAGTAAATACTTTCTGCTCTGCAGGCCAGATGGTCTTTGTCACAATTACCCAACTCTTCCAACATGTAGTGCAAAAGTAGCCATAGACAAGACGTAAATAAATGAGTGTAGCTGTGGCCAGTGAAACTTTATGGAAACCAAAATTTGCATTCCATTTAATTTTCATGTATTATAAAATATTATTCTTTTAAAATTATTTTTCTACCATTTAAAACACTGAAGCCCATTCTTGCCTTCTGGGCTGTACAAGAACATCGCAAGAGGCTGGAATGGCCCGTAGGCCACTGTCTATTGCCGGCCCCAGTACTCGGTTAAAATGTAAGCCCAGTGTGTGTTAAGGTGGGAGCGCCCTTTGCTCACCTGTGATGTTTTCTTTTTTGATGAGTGACACCTGTCAGAATCGCACATCTGACCTCTACATCCACTCCTTATTTTTTTTTCATGAACACAGATTTACCAGATTGGTGGATCATACGGTCAGGTGGACAGGACTAAGCTACTGAAGATCCCAGTTGCAGGTAGGTTTTGAATAGTTGGTGTCTGTTCTTAATACTTCACTTAGCCAGTGGGAGTCGATGACCTGGGCAGATGTGTCTCATTTGCACACTTAAACTTTTTTTCAGGAAGTCTGTAATAGACTGTTTTGTCCTCTCCAGGCAACCTACATATCAGGAGACGGTGATTTCATTTCCAGTTCCAAGTGGATCATGATTTGAATGAAGCCATGATTCCCAACTCCCCTGACATTGACTGGTTCAGGAAACATGGCTTAAAACAGTGACCATTAGTAATAGGTGGTGGCAAAGTCTCCTAGTTAGGGGTGGGCACAGTGACCTGAGTTGATTCAAATCTTTTTCCAAGGTTGGAGCAGATGTTTGTTCTCTCTTCCACTGCACATAAGCAAGAAAGCATATTGTCAAGTAGTTAATGCTGGCATCTATCTTATGGCCATGAGGGAAGCAAGCCTGAGGACACCATTGGCATGCTGAAGACACAGAACCAAAAGAATGCAATACACTCAGAGTTCTCTTGTATATATAAGGAGAATCCACCTTACCTCTGGATCTCGTTTTATAAGAAAATGCAGGACTGTATTGTATAAGATTTCTCTAGCTTACAGCTAAAATGAGCTACTTAAGAGGGGACCGAAGGTTAATTTTACATTCATGTTTTACTGCACAAGCAATGAATGACTAAATACAGGAAAAATGCAAATAAACCAAAAGAAAGCCCACCCTCAAGGAACAAGCAAGGTTAGCATTTTATAATATCATTCCACATGTCTTGCTAGGTATGTACACACATAGGTGAACACATAGTTTATATTAACAAAGACATACCAAGCACAATGTTTGTTTTTACTTTTTAACATTTGAAATATTTTAAATAGTTACAGATTTACAGAAAAGTTGTAGATAAAAGTACAGTCCTTCCATATACCCCACCCATATCTAGTTTGTTACATTAGTATGGTATACTTATCACAATTAGGAACCAGTATGATATATAGATAAATGAAACAAAATAGAAAGCCCAGAAACAAACCCCTACATAATCAGCAATTAATTTATCAAAAAAAGGTCAAGAATATACAATGGAGAAAAGACAGTGTCTTCAATAAATGGTATTGAAAAAACTGGACTGCCATATACAAAAGAATGATATTGGACCACTATGTTACAACACACACACAAAAACGGACTCAAAATGGATAAAAGACTTGATACATCATTATTAACTAAAGCCCACACTGCATGCTATTCTTTTTACTTTTCACCTTGTGTCCCTTTTCCGTTTCAGGGTCCCATCCAGCATATCACATTTTGTGCAGCTATCATGTCCTCTTGGCTATGATAAATTTCTTAAACCTTCCTTGTTTTTAAATATTTTGATGGTCTTGCAGAGTACTAGTCAGGTATTTTGTATAATGTCACTGTATGGTTGGACTAACTTTTTTTTTTCCTCATGGTTAGGATTTTGGAGGAAGATCACACAAAGTGCCATCACTACATCATATCAAGGGTATTAACTATTAACATGACTTATTGTTGTTGTTGACGTTGTTCACCTGATGAAGTAGTGTTTGTCACTGTGAAACATGTATTCTTTTCCCCTTCCCTGTTTGGAAGGAAGTCACTATGCACAGCTTATGTTTATGTTTGGGAAGCTATGTTCCATCTCCTTGACATCAGAATATCTATATAAATTATTTGGAATTCTTCTGCATGGGGAATTTCTCTATTTTTAAGCTTTCTGTTATAAACCCTGAAATAAATATTAAGAAACTTGAGAAATTCATGGGAAGTGTCATGCCACATTTTTGAATTGAATTTAAAGAATGTCAGAAATAGTGAAGAGATACACTATCTCAGATATGGAGGTACACCCAGATATCTAAGTAACCATCTCTAT
Source organism: Hyaena hyaena (assembly GCF_003009895.1). Lineage (NCBI taxonomy): Eukaryota > Metazoa > Chordata > Mammalia > Carnivora > Hyaenidae > Hyaena > Hyaena hyaena. The sequence continues at coordinate 38,110 of NW_024081323.1, forward strand.
GGCCTAGATACCACATATGGAACAAGTATTGAAATCCTGATAATCTCACATTTATAACTACATCTCACAAGGCCGTAAAGAGTGCTCTTCTTTTTGGTTCCAGCACAGAGACATACCAGAGAGTTCTATTTACCACAGTAAGATGTGGAGACACAGATGTTGCAGATTACATTTGCTAGTTAATTGTTTGTAGCTATGAAATCCTAAACTAAAATATAATCCTCATTGTAGCCCTGAGTATATTTAAGTCTCAGGAATGAGGAGGTAGGAGGTGTCTATGGCGACCCTTTGAGCGCAGGATTGCCAACATCTTACAGAGGTACAGAGCTGTCCATGGTGGGTATATGCCAGACATCAAGTCAATCTCAGTAAGTGAGAATCAGTGGGTAGGGGTGTGCTGGTTAAATCATTCCAATTCAAGTTTCTTCCAGAAGTATTATAGGGTCAAGTTGACGACCGTACTTACTTAGTTACTTAGAGTCCCACAGAGAGCGCCAGAAGTGAGATTGCAATAGACATTTTTAGGTGTTGGAAAAAATGAGGTAGATATATTGATTGTGCTTTCATTGACTAAAACATCAAGACCTAAAGAAAACCATACATTTGACTTAGTTGGAGTGAAGAGCAATATTTGTTAACAGGCTGCAACCCTAAAATTTTCACTGGTCATTGGATGCATTTTATTTTAAAGTTAACTGTGAGGGATCCAGGAAAATTCCACAATCCCTAGTCCCAGTATGGTAGGAGGGGACTTTTAGGGCTCAGCCAGCTGAGCATCTCACTGCCTGCATAGACCGGAGAGAATGATGCTTATCAAGAATCCAGAATGGGTGCAAAAGAACATGTTGGTGACATCCTGGGAAAGAGGGTGGTGCTCTGCTGCTTTCCTCTTCTTTGCATTCAGATACAAATACTATCTCATAAAGATCTTAGGTCTGAAACATTTTACCATCACAATTGATAGACACGCATAACTTAGATGAGAGGCAAATCACAAAGAGAAGGGCTTCTGAAATAATTATGTCCCATTGCATCTGCTTAAGAGGTGAAATACTTCTTTAGAACTTCTCATTGATTATCTTTTTTTTAAAACTGACTTTGATTTCTTTCACCTTAGTTCTATTGAATAAAGTTCTTTGTATCTCTCCAGAAAGGCCGAGTGCATGCAGAGGAACTCACTATATAGATTTGTTTTTTAAGGAAAAAGCATGGCATATATCATTTTATTATTTTATTTTACTTTATTTTAAGAGAGAGAAAGAGAGAGAGAAGGAATATGAGTGCGGTAGCGGGGAAGAGGCAGTGAAAGAGAGAAATAGTTAGGATCCATGCTCAGTGCAGAGACTGAGGTAGGGCTCAATTCCACAACCTTGAGGTCATGACCTGAGCCAAAATCAGGAATCAGATGCTTAACCCATTGAGCCACCCAGGTGCCCCTGGCATATCTCATTTTATAGGAAAAGCAAAAATATCATCTATTTTTATGCCTAAACATTCCATCTCTTGGTCTTTTATAGTAATGACTAAAATTTTTTAAACTCATACTGATTTCTTACATCAATGTGAGTAATATCTATTCCCTGTAACACAAGTTGAAATTACACTATACATCTGGCCCAGAGGTGACCACCCTGAGATTCAAAAGGAAACTGAATGTGATGGGCAAAGAAATATGAATATAACACAATAAAAATATATAAATGAAATACAAAATAGATAAATGTAAAACTGCTAAATTAAAGTAATTATGATTATAGAAACATGACCACGTACAACAAATAAAGCTAAAAAAATGGAATAAGTATTGAAAAGAGAGTTGGGAGTTTAAGTTTACAAAATTCTATATCTTACACAGCAAAGAGCCAATAGACACTGTATAAACTTGAAAACGTAGTTTAAGGAAAAGTTATGTTTTTATTTATATTTCTTTTATATTATCTTCATATTTACTCTTGTCATGTTTAGTGGGATCTATCTTTATGAATTATTATTATTATTTTTTTTTACTGTAAAGAAACCTTTTGGGGAACCTGGGTGGCTCAGTCAGTTAGGCGTCCAACTTTGGCTCAGTTCATGATCTCACGGTTTGTGGGTTCGAGCCCAGCATCAGGCTCTGTGCTGACTGCCAGCTCAGCCTGGAGCCTGTTTCAGATTCTGTGTCTCCCTCTCTCTCTGACCCTCCCCTGCTCATGCTGTCTCTCTCTCTCAGAAATAAATAAAAAAACATAAAAAAAGAGAAAACTTTAGTTAATGTCCAATGAATCTTTTGGCTTTATTTAATTTATTTTAATCCTGTAAATTTGATGTTAACTTTTACACATTTAAATTTTTAAAATAATGTAAAGGGTATGACCATATTTTACCTTTCTTATTTATATCTGTGTTTATAAATGTGAGAGGTCTGAAATGACGTTCATAAACTGTTGAGGACAAGTGTTCCTCAATAATAGCAATGAAGGGATTTGTTGCTTCCATTTTTCATTTTTAAAGTTTTTTAAAGTTGACAGATGTAACCTGGGAGGAGGACAGAGTTGCACCTGAGGGCAAAGAGGAATCTTCATTTTTTTACTCTATATAATATTTCCATTTGCACAACCATCAGATACTTTATAATTTTTATAAAACAAAAAATTATATTTTGGAAGTTAAATTTTAAGAAAAGTACGTTTCTCCATCACATTGTTGATTTTCTTATATTGGTAAAAGCTCAAAGAAAAATAATGGGATATTCAGTAAAGACTGCAACCCAGCTCAATGGAGAGAAAATGTTTATGTTATAACCTGTTCTACTGAAGAGGGTGTGGGTTCTCTACCTCCTTGGAGATACATGGGAGTCTCTTTAAACATGAAAACACTCCATGTAGGTCTAGTAAGTAGATCAGCTTAATCTGAAGAAAGATTTAAGTACTAATTACACAGCGAGCATACATACTTTATTGGCATACATATTTTTGCCCCAGTGCTGAACAGATTTGGAAAAACTCAGGTAAATCATTTCCCAAGGATATGTGATATCTACAGACTGAATCAATTAAAATATTTCAGATAACTATCTTTTCTTTATGTGTTATCAATTCATAATGGTGGAAAGAAAAATCTTCAGAGAGTCCGATAGAGAACATTTGAAATTAAGCTTCACTCTTTTCCTTCACTAGCTAATGTTCAATTATTAGTTTGAGTCATGAGCACATTCACTACCCTGAGTGCATGACTATTAAAGGATATATCTTTATATTTTCAATAACAACTACTGGTTTTAAAAGAGGTCTGTGTTACGGAAAACACATATAATTGTGTTTTGGGGCAGTTGGAGAATGGTAACATTAAAAATCTATTATACACTCAATTTTTAATTTAAGTTGGGGCTTTAAATTTAATTGGTTTTTATTTTATTTCAGAAAACAAAATACACGTATTCTCCTGCTTTCCAATAGATGTCAGTATCAAAAAAGAAAAGAGATAGTTGTTTACTCTGTCTTGCAGCACAAAGGAGAATTTTCTTTTCCCTTATTTCCAGCTTCATGTACTTAGAACTGCTATCACTGGTCTAAGCAGTGCAACAAAGGACAGTAGTTTTTAAACACAGAATAGTTATATTTTGGGGGTGGGGGAAATTCAAGTGATTAGTATATGTAGGGATTATGGTTATTGAAATGGAAGGAACTAATAAGGAAATATTTGACTGTTTTCAAAATAGTCCCTAGTTCCTTTATTTCTTTGTGGCTCTATTATTCTGTTTCTATCTATGTAAGATCTAACCTCTATCTTGAGTTTCCATTTCCCAGTGTTAGTTCATAAATGATTTTATGTTTAAAAAAGGACGTTAGCTATGTTCACATGGCATTAGGATCTTTGGAATCCACAAAATATTTTTAAAAGTAATAATAATATGGGTAGTCCTTATCATCCATTCCATTGTCACTATCGTAGAACTTTAAACAAAGCATCATGCATAAAGGAAATATTCATTAACAAGGTTTGCAAATTAATCCATCCAACAATATGGAAAATTCAAGGCTGGACAGAATTGGGAATTCAGAATTTATTAAAAATGGGAAGGTTTCCCTCTGAAATTTGTACTTAATCCTATATTTTCAGTATGCATGAGGTCTTAACTGACATAATGGCATCAGAAGAAAAGGCTAACAAAATTCATAGCATGCCTGTCATTTCCTTTCATTACATTATAGTAATCTAAATTTACCTTTGTCTAATTGCCTACTTCACATCTCTACTTAGGCAATCAAGAGAGAAATGAAAAAAGAATCTCATACATTCTATTATTTACATTTCCCTTTGCTGTGGTTGCAGCATCAAAAAGAAGTCCATCATCTTGTTCCTTCAGGCTTGGCTCTCCTGCATGAGGACAAGGACTGAAACACAGATGGGTGAAGAGACAAACCAAATGCAAGTTTCTCATCTGCCCCAGATTCAGTTTTGCCCATAAGCATGTAAATGTGTGAATTTTTCAGGTTTAGAACTGAACATGTGAGAAACCGTTTCTTGCTTATGATCCAAAATGACACTTTGCACGATATAGGAGTGTAGTGAGCACATGTTGCTATTCATATTCTCCTGCAACAAGTGAATGCAAGTAGGAGAGCAGTTTTAGTATTAAATGAAAGATTTCTGATACAGTATACAGGCTGCTATGCATTCATACACAAACATCTAGGCACTTTTGTTTGTATTTTTTGCCTGCGTCAAAAAGATATAGGCTCTTATTACTTGTCACTCATTAACGATACGACTTAGACGTGTCATTTAATGTCTCACAACTGGACATTGCATACTTGCCTAGTGGGTTAGATTTATCATGAAGGTATTGATAAAGCACTTCATGAACATTAAGAGATAATGCAGATTTAATGTTCTTAGGGGGGAAAAAGCAATGATTTAAAGCAACCATTTTTTGCTGGATCTAGAGTATTTTTGCCACATAGGGAATCCTTCGGCTTCCTCCAAAATCATAGAGACTAATGGGCACAAGGGCATGGCTTTTAATGAGGTGAGGTCTATGAACATGAAACATGCAAAATAGTAAACAAACAAAATAGTTAATATCTGAGTTAATAGAAAGAAAAAAAAGATGTTTGTAGTTTGCACACATCCCTGGAATTTATTTTCCTTTAAATTAAGTACTTATATATAATAAAAATATTCATGTTTTTAAAACAAAGTCAAAGAAGAGTGTGCCTGGGTGGCTCAGTCAGTTAAGTATCTGACTCTTGATTTTGGTTCAGGTCATGATATCATGGTCATGAGACCGAGCCCCTCAGTGAGCATCGAGTCAGGCTCCACACTAGGCAAGGAGCCTGCTTAAGATTCTCTCTTTCCCTTTCCCTCTGCCCCTTCCCTGCTCAAACTCTTACTTTCTCTCTCTCTCTCTCTCTCTCTCTCTCTCTCTCTCTCTCTCTCTCTCAAAACAAGACAAAACAAAATAAAGCAAAAAAGTGAAACGGAAAGAATGTAACATTATATAACAACAAATGTGTAATACAAAATAATGGAAAAAAACAAAACAAAAGGAAACAACCCAGTGCCCGACCAACCCAACAACAGTTCTATTCCTTCTGAAGCAAATCTTTCTGTATTCTGCTTTTGATTCCACTGATGCTCACCTTGACCTGTATATTTTCTTTCACAACACTTTTTATTGGTTCACAAAATGTAGACATTGTCTACTGATTTCTTATCATCAATAGACAATTGCTTTCTAGTAATTGGCTCACATCTATTACCTGCTGCATCTTTTTCTCCCTCTGCTTCAGAGGACTTTATTAAATCCCAATTTTTTATACATTTTCCACAAAAAGCATCTCTTGGCCCCTCCCTGTAAAACAGAAGATATTAGAGTTTCCACCAGTCTCTCCACTTTTCTTTATCCCTTTCCACCTCCCTACACGTCTTCTGAACCTCCAATTCTATAATTTTAGGGTTGATGGTATACAAATTTTATTCAACACCCATGGTTATATTGTCCATAATTTCTAAGAACCATTCTTAGAAGTAAAATCTTATAAAGACTTTAAAAAAATGTTTATTTATTTATTTTGAGAGAGAGGGCAGACACAAGGTGGGGGCAGGGACAGAGAAAGAGAATCCTAAGCAGGCTCCACATTGTCAGTGCAGAGCCTGGCATGGGGCTCAAACTCATGACCGTGAGATCATGACCTGAGCTGAAATCAAGAGTCAGAGGCTTAACTGAGCCACTCAGGCACACCAAGCCTCTAAAGACTTTTTGACTATATTATGATACTTCTTCCTTATGGCTCCAGTATCGACTCCTATGTTTCTGAATAGCAAATATTTGGGTCACAAATTAAAATTTTCATTTTTCTACACCCGCAAATTCTCAATTATTCTCAAGTTCTTAACCATATTATCAGTTTTATGTATCCACTCCCCCATCTCTCCTTACTCAGCAGACTTGTTCTCTGTCCAATCTTTTCATGGCCGTTAGCTTCATCCTGGGAAATCTCACTGTCTTCTTGGAAGAGCTGAAACTATTTTCTGGATCACCATTTTCTGTAATTGTTTATTTCTTGTTTTGTCAGAGTGCTTCCTCAAATAACTCTAGGAGAGAAATTTTCCTGGCAAAGCTTGTCTAAGTCATTGCAAGCCTTAAATGCCTTTATTCTGTGTGCTCACTTCAGTGACAGTTTGGCTGATTTAAAACTCTAGGTTAAATTTTCTTTTCACTCAGACCTTTGAAGGTATAAAGAGAGACCTACCTTCCACCAGAGTATTGCTATGGAAAAGTCTGAAACCATCTCCTGCATAACCTGCCTTTCTAAAAACACTTAGGATCCTTCAGTGTCTGGAAATCTCATGGTGATGTGTTTGATTACAGATTATTGTTATTATTTCTGTTGTTCCCGTTTTTATAATTTGTTTCTCTCTCTCTTTTTTTTATAATTTTCCTAACTTTCCCCTTATATTTGGTGCTTCTTGGTGCTTCTTCTCATCTGAGAAAGGGACTCTAGTAAAAGTGACTATATGCACTTTGTACACAAGTAGAAATTCTTGACTCCCATTCTAAGCTTTCAGGAGAACAAGCAAGGAGTCTTGCATTACATTTTGAAACCATTAAATGCTAAAAAGAAAGAGGTTTTGTCCTGGGTACCAACTCCCAAATTATTCGAAGTTTATTAGAGAAGAATTTTCATTTGTTCCTTTCAGGAATGGTGTCACATGCTTCTTGACATTTCATGCTAACTGCAGAGAAGTCTTCAACATAAAACTTTAATGGATTCTTAGGTAAATTCCCTTATTTCATTCTGACTTTCCACTTCTATCTTTTGAAATTCTTCAGAGACAAACCCACCTTCCCCGTACCTAGAGCTTCCTCTCCTCATATTCTTCACTGGGCCCGAACTTGTACTATTTTACCAGTCATTACTCATCCATCAATTGGCTTTCTGACTTAATAACCCCTCCACTCCTGTTCTCTTCTTCGTAGATACATACTTTATTCCATTACTTATTTTTTTAATGTTTTTATTCCTTTTTGAGAGACAGAGAGAGACAGGATGTGGGTAAGGGTGGCGCAGAGAGACAGGGAGACATAGAATCCAAAGCAGGGTCCAGACTCTGAGCTGTCAGTACAGAACCCAATGCAGGGCTTGAAACCATGAACCATTAGATCATGACCTGAGCCAAAGTCCAACACTTAACAGATTGAGCCACCCAGGTGCCCCTCCATTACTTCTGATGTAATAAATTTTTAGGTTGGAGGGGGATAGACCTGTAGGTTCACTATATTTTCTTAAATTTGAGTTCTCCCTTTTTTTCTTTCATTTTAATACTCATAAAATGAAATTACAGGCATTTGAATATCTGTTTTCTGATGGTAGTACGGTTTAGTTCTGATTTGCTTTATTTAGTTTTAGTGCATGCAGCTCCTAAGAAGGTAAATAAAAAACTTTGTTAATAGTGAATGATGTAGAACCCAGGGATTTCCAAAGCTTCTGAGGGTGCTGTAGTTAAAACTTATAATTATAGATAAAATCGTACATTGTACCCCCATATTCATAGTGGTACTTTCATACTGGCCAAAAGGTAGCAAACCAAATGTCCATCAATGAATGAAAGGATAAACAAAATGTGATACATACATACAATGGAATATTCAGCTTTAAAAAAGTAGGAAATTCCAACATATGCTACATCATGGATCAATTTCGAAAACATTTTGCTAAATGAAATAAGCCCATCACAATGTTGATATGGTATGATTCCACTTGAATGAAATATCTAGGGTACTCAAAATCAAAAATCTACAGAAAGTAGAATGGTAAATTTCCAAGAACTGGAAGGAGGGAAGAAATGGAAAGTTAGTGTTTAACAAGTACATAGTTTTGTTTTTGGAAGATGAAAAGTTCTGGAGACAGGTGGTGGTGATAGTTACACAACAGTGTCAATGTACTTAATGTTACTAAATGACACACTTATAAAATGTTTCAAATGACCAACTTATGTATATTTTGCCAGAACAAAAATAATATCTATTGGATAATGTGTTTCATCCGTTTAAATATCTTTTTAATTTTTTTTTTACCATGATAGTATATATTAGTAATTGAGGAAGGGTCTGCCTTTAGATGTATATTCTATCCACTTTACATATTTCCTGGGTTCCTTCCTGACTTCAGAGAAAATAAAATTTCTCATATCCAAAACCCAGAGTGAATGCCTCTCATAGTGTCCATCTATTCTGCAGGTGAAAGAGAACAGTAGACCATGTGTTTGAAGTTGGCAAGTGCTCATTTTTTTATTGCCTGTCATGATATTCTGATGCTTCAATTTCCAATATGAAAAATGTTAATGTCATGACTTAGATGAATCACTTTTTTTGAAAACACTGGCTACTGTATCAATACCACCTTACTTAAATGCCTTTTTAGTCTAGATTTTGTTCTTGGCTTTCAGTTCAGCAAGAGATGAGGTAATACATGAGATTTTAGATTTGAACACTCCTAGTTGTCCTTCAGATTCTCCTGTTCAACCATTTTTAGCAAGTTGCTTGTCCCCTGACGGCTCACTTTCTTTAACTAGAAAAAGGAGATAATAGCTATTATTCAGGACAATGTGAAGATCCAATGAGTTGATACATGAGCTAAGAAATCACTAATCTGTAACCTCTATGAAATATTTGGGGCCCAAATTGCAGTCACATTAGACTGAATTAGGCCTTCGGCCTCAAGCAATTGTATTCAAATGAAGAACTGTATAAAACCAATTCTCTTCAATGGCATGAGGGGCTCAACAGAGACAACATTGAGATTTTAATAATTTTAGCTTATTAAACTGATAAAATTAAATAACTGCCCCCTTCGCAAGTACAGTTTTCTATAATGTGATTATTATTGTTAAGTACATGTTAATTAGGCAGAATACAGTATGTTTTAATAAATTAAAAACATTGTTAAAAATAATACCCCCTGGGAAACAGTCTTTAATCTCATAACCACCAATCTGAATATTTTGACAATTATTTTATACTTAATCTGGCATTTGGATATCTGTTTTTTGATAGTAATGGTTTTGTTTTGATTTGCTTTAGTTTTAGTACATGCTCATTTGAATTTGGATTTCTAAGGCTTAAGATAAATAAAATTTCATTTTTCTTCAGAGAAAGGAAAAGATAGAAAAAAAAAGAGAAGGCATGATACCAAGGAAGGGAGGAAACAAAGATTATTTAAGGGAATCATGAGAGCTACAAATGAATTGTTTTACTGTGTGACTGCATTTTATATGTGTAGTGCTGGCATTATATAATAAAATAAAAATCTATTCTTTTAAGCTTTCTCTGGAATATGGAAGAAAAAAATATTTCCATAAGATGTAAATTCATGAAAGTATTTCTTTTATTCATATTATAATACAGCCTACTTTATCATCTTCAGAGAGTTTGTCTCCATATTTACCATGATTCTTCAATGTACCATTTTGGTTGAGTATTGATTTTAATTAAGTTTATCAGACTCTTTCTTAGAAAAATAAATGTAAACTCAAAGGCATGATATATTTAAATTAGAAAATCTAATGTCTTTCAGTTTTCTGGTCAGTTTTTTGGCAGTAAGCACACTGGGTCTCAACTTCATTCTAACTTGGTGATATTTTGTTGGAAAAAACATACCGGTGAATATATGTCTGTTTCTGGTAGGTGAATGAATGAGGCCTACGATTTCTGAGTGTGCTTGACATGTTCTAAACCATGCACTTTGGCTACATATAACATATGGCCCCAGGATACGCATTTCCTTCATGAAAGACAGCAGAGTTTCTGCCTTATGACCGCCAGTCTGCATCCCAAGGAGGTTGCCCTTTTCATGTAGGCCAGGTGTGGACATTGAGGGGTGAAGGCAGGTGATTTGTCTGAGATTTAATCATAGCCAGGGCTAGAAATTGCTTTTTCAAGATTAGAGCCCAAAAGGCTTACTCACTTAGGCTCTGAACCAAAGGTGAATAGCAAAAACGACAATCTAGTAAGAATATGTGTCTTGTTTTCTATGAGAGTAAGATTAATAGAATTTCAATACCATGGCACGTAAGAGACTTATTAAATTGGCCCAGAATCAAAATTAATTAAGTAGGTTCTAACAGTCTGTGTTGTGTGTTCTTCCAGTCCAATCTTCTAAGTATAGTCCTGCCCCATATGATTTTCAAAACTCTGTATACCGAATTCTAATTTTCCTCATGCATAAGCTATTTGGTGGGCAAGATGTCCAGTCACACGTGCTGTGGTCTAAAACAAACCAATGCATAAAACTCATCTGTGAGCATTTACAGGTATATCAATATTTCTGTCACTCTCAATACCTTGGCCACTGCAGTTGGAGAGTCTCCCTTTTATTGGACAAGTCAACTCTAAGGCTGGTTATTGTTTCACTAATATTCTGTTGGTAATGTGCCACTTGGTAAAACTTGCTTCATGAGTTCCAGAAAGCATTTGGCTCCCGAGCATACAAAGAACCATTGCAAGCATTTTTGGTCAGTTTTGATTGAATGCAGATTGCAGGATTGTTTTGCAAAACCACATTATTCTTTCAAATGTTTCTTCAGTAGTCGCATATTACTTTCTAATGATAATCATTTGCATTTCCAGAGCCCTTTTTGCTCCTGATGTTTTACAACAAAGTTACTCAGACTTCATCTGTCTTCACTGTGCTTCACTCTGGTTTGAGTGGAGGCCTGTAGCTCCTGGGCTTTTGCATGGCCACCTTAACAAATGGTTGCAAAGGATGAGGAAGGAGAAGCCCAAGAAAATCACCCAGCTCAGGCTCTCCAGAGGGTGATGTCTAAAGCAGAGTGCTAACATCCCCCATACTCGCAGAAAAAAAATTTTGAAGGGTATGCTATGAATTCTATTTCACCACCATTAAAAATAAAGTTTCTCATATGAATGTTATTGCTCTTAGACATCTTATATAACACAAAAGGTAACCTGAGGGTTAGGTGATTCAGTTGAATGTTTGGGCCCAACGAGCTCCCAGTTTTTCTTTTATTGTCTGCCGCCTCCGCCCCCACATACTTCTTTCTCACTCCAAGTCTGGTGGTCCATGGCGTACTCTGCAGATGTCTCTCCCACACAGTGGAATCATTCCCTAATGTGTCTGTGCACTTCCAGGCTATGCTCATATGGGAAAAGGAAAAATTGGAGAGAAATAATAAATTTCTGGACTGGTCTTATTTCCTTCTGTTCCTTTCAAAAGTGCTGAAACAAACAAGAAAATAACTTTAGACCTTATTCACCTTTCCCACACTGCTAACTATAGAAAGTGGTGTATAAAGTAATTTTTTAATTTTTAAAATCAAATAAATAAATAATCATACATGCCATCTTCCAGAAGTCCCAAGATGGCTATTCTATATTAGAAAACTTTGTATAATTTTGTTTGAATTGTATAGTTTTTAAAATGGGAGTTAAACACTGCACACTTGGAAAATGAGGATATCCGTGGTGTATTCTGTATCCTGTAAATTTGAAATAATTTTCATAGAGATGCTCTTTCCTGTTTGCATAGTGGAGTATGGGACCAGTATCCTGAAAACGCAGGGTTCAAAGATAATGAAAGAAAAGAACCACTTTCACTTTCCCCACTCACTCTGTACTACCAACTATTTATTTGCCTTTGATTGATGTCTAATTTATCTGAGTGCTCTCCAAAATGGTAACCCCTTTAGTAATTTCAGTCATAAAATATTCTCAGCTCAAAATTAATATGTCAATGTCTATGTTTGAAAGAGCTCTGAACTTCACTAATATTAGGGTTTCTCCTGTTCCAGCAAGCTCCTCCCTCCCAATTTGGCTTGCTGTAGGTGAGAAGTGTATAGTAAATCTCTGATGTGTGTGTGTGTGTGTGTGTGTGTGTGTGTGTAGAAGGGATACTAAGGTTTAGTCTTAGTTTCTCTTGATTTTGTCACATCTCTTTCTCATGAAGCCCAGAGTGTAGTTGTTGTTGAAGCAAAGGGGAGGTGAAGAGTCGGGAACAAAGCTTTCATACGGTTTAACCTACACACTGGTGGTGTTTAAGGCTAACCACCAGCTAGGCTCTTACGGGTAAATTCCTGAGAATGATGATGCCTCCCCACCTTAGAGGTGAGTTTTAATGGCCTAATTTGAGAGGAGGTATAGCATGTCATAGGGGATAACAATATAGATTCTGGAACAATTACTGCTTGTATGGCCTGGCATATATCAGTTAATCTCTCTCTCATTCTGTTTTCCTGGCTGAAGAGTGAGTATAATACCATCTACCTCATAAAAGCATAGCAAGGATTGAATGAGTTAAACATGTAAAATACTAAGAAGAGTATCTAGAAGACAGCAAGTTCTGTGTAATTTTTTTTCTATAACGATAATAGAAATAGCAATGTCAATAGGATACAAGTCTGTAAGTAAGGGAAGAATTGCAAGCCGAAGATACACATGTGGGGGTTTAAGCCTACAGATGGTGTTACAGATGGTGTTAGTACTATGAGATTGGATAATGGCTAACTAGAGGGTGAGTGCAGACACATAAAATATTCAAGGATTGAGTCTGAAACCCTGAGCACAATGGGGAAATGAGAAAACCCCAGAAGGAAGGGCCCACAATGACTTCAGGGAAAACCTAGGTGAGTAAGGTGTCCTATAAACAGAGGGGGAGAGTATTTTAAGGAGGACAGTGTGATGATTGTGTCAAATGCTGCTGAAGAGTCAATAAAGTAGGAGCTCTGAACTGACCACTGGATTGAACAACGTGGGCAGCGTGCTGACTTAGGTCAGAACAATTTCAGTGGAGCAGAGGTGGCAGGGGTAGGGGGTGGGGAGGGAAGACCCCTAGCTGGGTTGTGTTCAAGAAAGAAGGGGAAGAGGAAAATCAGAAACAATGATTATAGACAACTCTGAAGGGAGTTTGAGGTAAAGTAAATGGAGATGAATAGGGCCAGCTGGAAGCAAAGGAGGAGTGAAATAAAAACTTTTTTTAAGTTGGGGGGAAGTAGCAGCCTTTTTTGCATGCTGACAGGAATGATCCAGTAGACTGAGGAAAACTGAGAATTACTGAAGCAGATGGGACCTGAGATACAAGCACAGTTTGGCCCTGTTTAAGAACATAAACAGCTCATTATTGGAAACAAATTTGGGAGGTGGTGTTAGGTCAGTCAAGTTGTCTTTGATAGCTTCTATTTTTTTTTTTTTATTTGTTTTCAGTGAACTGAGGAATAAGGTCATCAACCAATACTGAGAACTTGTTGAAAGTTTGAAGAGTACAAAATAGCCATCTTGGGATGTGGAAGAATGAATAGTGCTGGGGAAGTATAGAATCATTGTGGGACAGAATTAAGGGCTTGCCTCAGGTATGTAATCATGACAGGTGAGACTAGTTTCATGGTTATGTGCTTTTCTCTATTCATATTCAATGACAAGAGGACAGATACATAGGAGACCTATGGTTGGATTTAATCTTTTTTTATGATTAATAAGACCAGAATGTTGATTATAATGACTGATCATGAAATTCAATCATCTAAGAAAGTAACTAAATACATAAGGAAAGGAGAGACAAAGACAAGGTAGTCGGAATATCTCAGGTCTCAGTGGAGTCGGTGGTAGGAATTCCTCACTACCCAAGATAATGAGCTAGAAAGAGAAGATGTAGTGATCAGAGAAAGACATGTTTTAGTTGAAAAGATGACAGACTTACAGTTACTGCTAATGACAATATGACTGATTAAGTCATTCAGGCAAGGAGACCAAAGAATAGAGATGGCAGGATACTAGGAAGGTCATTTTTGTGGATATTGAATTGCCAAGAATTACAAGAGGGATATTGGAGAAAATGACAGTGAGCCACCAGTAAAAGACTTCAAGGAATTAAGGGAGAGATCCACAGAGAGGTAAAACCTGCCACGAGGAAAATGACGTATAAAGAACTTACAAATGGGGTTTACAAGAGCTTCTAAAAGGGAGATGATGCCAACTGATTTTGACATTTCTTTAAGACCTATGGAAATAAGATCTTATTGTATAAAATTTTCAAAGTCTCTATTCCATTAGAGAGCTGGAAGGAAATCCAACTTTGTGCCGTGATCACTGTTGGCTGAATTTGTCAGCCAGTAAAATGTTAACAGGGAACCTCCTTTACTAGCAGCATCTACCTCGATTCCCTGCCTTCCACACCGCTCTGGGGTCTCATGAGGATACACAGTTGTGGCAGTGAATTTCAGTTATCAAGAAATCCAAATAAAGCTATCTTTTGTCTTTTTATCTTTGCCTCTTCTATATTTATTCTAGTACAGAGAGACAGGGACAGAAAAAGCCACTTCTTGTTAGATTTTTCAAGCTGATAGGTTACATTTCTGAAAAACTTTAATAGTTTCATAATAAATGTTGTTTACCATTCACATTTAATAGTAAGTTTAAAACCCGAATATTTTTTCCGATCCACTAAGCAATTTCTCTTGGTGTCCTGGAACTTTCCTTGTTGCTCCACCAGGCTTACCACCCTCACATCTATGACCTGAATTTCCTGAGCTGTCTGTGATTCCCTTTACTCAAGATTCCCAAGTGCTGTGTACACAGTGAACAGGTGCTTATTTATTTTTAATTTTAGATTAAATACCTAGTAAGGATCTCCCTGAGAATTTTTCACTCCAAAAAAAGTGATAAGAAGGCCAAAGGAGTAATTTATTAAATGATAATTCAAAATGTGGTGGCCATAATAAGCACACAGAAGGTAAAGTACACCACTTCTTCACATAAAACTGCTGCAACCTAATTATAATAGAAATAAGGAAGGGAAAATACACAGAAGGAACAATAAAATACAGAAAGCAAAGAAAAGACAATGGGAATTAGAAAGGGAATCATGTTTGAAAAATAAGATTAGAGTTTGTAAATTGCTCTAGGATTCTTAAATGGATGGAGGACATTTTACTTTCTGTATTATAACTTCATTCAAAGGTTGTCCCCATTGTCTTGATGTTAGTGAACATACTCTGAAATAAAACCTCATTAATGTATTATTGATCCATGTTCAAATTTGATCATAGTTCCAAAAGAAATGTAGTTTTATTACTTTAAAATATAGAAGTAATTTGGACTGACTGCTCACTGGCAGGTAAGAATTACAAATGACCATAGACATGATCTGGTCCAGTGCTCAGATTTTTGTGATGAAGAGCCTGAGACACCAGGTGACCAGCCTGAGTTTGGAGGCATCGGGTTTAAGGACTGCTCAGTCACTTTCTATACATATAACAATCAAGGCATTTCTTGGCGGAAAAAGTTATTTTTAACCATTTACATGTTAATGTATCCCAAGTATTCTGCTGTAAATATTACATCACATTCATATTTCAAAGTAGTAGGAAAAAGAATAGTTTATTTATAGAGAGAGGAAAGAAAATTTCAGACCACTCAAGGACTGGTGATCACAAGCTCAAAAGGAAACTTCTGGTCAGCAGAAGTATTGCTGGGAACAAGACATCTTGCTAAATAGGAGGGGATATATGGAGTTTCCTTTCCTTAGAACAAGGAGTTTTACACATGTAAATAATCCTTCTGGGGAGCTATTTATTTATGCAGATGCCCAAACCCATCTCCTGACATCCAGATTTCTAAAATCCAAAGTGGGACCCTAGAAGTAGCAGGGTGTTTTGATGCAGATAAATGGCAGCCCACAAATTGGGAAATACTACCCCAATCAGACACCATAAGTGAGATTCAACATCAAGCCACTCAACATAGGATTCTGTCCGATACCTTTTCATGCAATAACACCTAATCTCTTCAATCTAAGAGCTAAAAAATAAATCCTCAGTCACACTGAATGGACTCTTGAAGTGATCAAGGTTCAAAAGCACATGGATCTTTATATATCATATCAAATCTTTGTCACTTCGTAAGAGTTTTGAAGGCACTAACACATTAGTTCCTATATTTACTAAATTAGTATGTTTAGCATTTAAAATATGAAAAGTGCTTAGCTCCATTTCCAGTACTTCAACATAGGATATATCATATCAGTATTAAAGAGTGTAAAAGAATATCCTGTCTTTAGGACACTTACGAATGGGTTACGTAGGGTTTATTGGTAGAGTAAGTGTCTTCATTATTTACCAAAAAGAAATGATTTCTCTTCTTCCCTCTTTCACACGCACACACACACACACACTCACACACACACTCTTATGTGTCAACCCAAAATTTTTTTTATTATATTGGGAGATATATATAATAGTATGTTCTATTTCAAAATGTCCAAAAACAGCATTTTTCAAAACTAAAAATAACAAAATCACGTGAAGAAAGCAAATTAGCAACAAAAAACTCTCCATACTGATTATATAAATACTAGAATATTAAAAATAACATAAACAGAATAATTATTCCTGACACATATTAAATACTTTAATCAGTTTCTTTTTTTAATGTTTATTTATTTTGAGAGCAAGAGTGAGAACGAGAGCGAGAGTGAGAGAGAGAGCCAGTACATGCATGCTTATGAGTCAGGGAGGGGCATAGAGAGAGGGAAAGAGAATCCCAAGCAGGCTCTGTGCAATCAGTGAAGAGCCAGATGTGGGCTTGATCCCATGAAATGTGAGATCATTCATGACCTGAGCCAAAATCAAGAGTCAGACGCTTAATTGCCTGAGGCACCCAGGCACCCCTAATTAGCTTCTTAACTGCTTCCATATGTATAAGCATGTCACTGGTATTTCTTTGAAGATTTTTTTTCCCAATACAGTCTTATTATTTTGAACTTGTATTATCTTGACTCTTGTCTGTAAAACATTTTAAATGGTGAAAATGCTCTTTATTAGGTTATCTAGGAAGATCAGAAAAATATGACATGGCAAATGAATCTTTTTTGCTGTATTTTTTTCTTATTGAAAAACATAAATACTTAAGTGGAATGATTAGGATAGACTTTGTAGTTTTCATTTAGACTGATCTGCTTGAAATATATTTTATAAAACAAAACACATTAATTTTTCCTTTTATTGTTTCATCATTTTTATTGCTTATATGCCACAAATGTATAGGCTTTCCTATACTCCTTTGTGGTACATAATATAAAGTTATCCATTAGAAATAGGAGCTTCATTAATAGTTTTTCTAAATCCTCACAAATAAAGACATTCTTGAGTTTAATTATAGGATTTCAAAATTAAATGTCATACGAGGTTTGAACTCTTCAAACTTAATTTGTCCAGTTTTCCCTACTTTCAGAGGAATAAATGTCAATGTTTTCCTCTTTGCAAGCTCTGTTTTCAATAAATGAGATTTGCTATTAGCAGCAAAAGCTGAAGTCTTGTCACTTTCCTCACTGATATTTGCCTAAGGATTTCTAAGTAGTCTGGAACAAACAGCAAACGAGTTTAGCAAACTCTACCAAGTACTTCAATCCTCCTGGGGGACACAGATTGGCTTACAAAACTGTTCTTCAAAGGCTCACACATTTCTAAAACCATTTGGATGTCTGGCAGAATACAGACCAACGGAACAGGAGATACAGAGCCCAGAAATAAACCCATGCTTATATGGTCAATTAATCTAGGACAAAAGATGCTAACATATACAATGGGGAGAAGACACATCTAGAAAAATGTCGGTAGGGACAATGTCTAAAAGACTGCTGCATATGTTTTATTTTAGTAGTTGTACATTTTCAGGGCTCACATTTAGGTCTTTAATTCATTTTTACTTAATTCTCTATATATGGTTTAAGATATCGGTCCAAGGTCATTCTTTTGCATGTAGCTGTCCAGTTTCCCAACACCATTTATCATCGCTCAGGCAAGGGAAACAAAAGCAAAAATAAACTATTGGGACTACACCAAAATAAAAACTTTCTGCACAGCAAAGGAAACCATTAACAAAATGAAAAGGCAAACTATGGACTGGGAGAAGATATTTGCAAAAGTGATATCCAAAAAGGGGTTAATATCCAAAATACATAAAGAACTTATACAACTCAATACCAAAATAAAAAAGGAAAAAAAAGAAAAAGGAAAAACCAAAAACCAAAACCAAAACAAATAATCTGATTAAAAATGGGCAGAGCACGGGAGTAGACGTTTTTTTTCAGACATACAGATGGCCAACAGACACATGAAAATACGCTCAACATCACTAATCATTAGGGAAATACAATTCAAAACCACATGAGATATCACGTTACACCAGTCAGAATGGCAAGTAGTAAAAAGACATAACAGGAAATAACAAGTGCTGGGAAGGGTGTGAAGAAAAAGGAACCCTTGTATACTGTTAGTTGGAATTTAAATTGGTGATTATTATGGAAAACTGTATGCAGGTTTCTCAAAAAATTAAAGATAGGAATATCCTATGATCCAATAACTCCACTGCTGGGTATCTACCCAAAGAAAACAAAACACTCAAGAAAATATATGTACTCTCTGTTTACTGCAGCTTTATTTACAATAGCCTAGATATAAAAGCAATCTAAGGATCCAGTGATAGGTGAAAGGATAAATAAGATGTGGTGTATATATACTATAAAATATTACTCAGTCAAACAAAAAAGGATTAGATCTTGTCATTTGTGACAACATGGATCGCCCCAGAGAGTACTATGTTGAATGAAATAAATCTGACAAAGAAAGACAAATCCTGTATCATTTTATTTATATGAGGAATCTAAAAAAAATTAAAAAACCCCAAATGAACAAACAAACAAATACAGAGAACAAACTGGTTGTTGCTGGCCCGGGGTGGGGATAAGGAGTTGGAAGGTGGTAGAAATAGGAAAAGGGGATTAAGAGACTCAAGCTTCCCAAACAAAATAAAGAAGGCACAGAGAGGAGAAGTACAGCATAGGGAACGTAGTCAAAAACATTGTAATAATATGTAATGTGAAAGCAATTACACTCATTGTGGTGAATATTGATTAATGTATAGAATTTTTTTAATCATCATGTTTTACACCTGAAATTAATATGACATTGTAAATCAACTATACGTCAATAATAAAAAAGAACAAATAAAATAAACTAGACAAAAGTTTTCAAATGAATTAAAATCAGAGGCAAACAGGGCCTATGGCAACTGTGCTGAGTAATAATCTCCTTTGCTTGTGAGGTCTTTCTGTACTTTCTGCCTCACTGATGCTAACCTAATTTTTTTAAACTTTCAGGTCTTTAAAAATACATGTAAAAATAATATCGTGTTAAACTGATATTTAGCACATCTAAATACCCATACTTACTTCATCAATATCTCTTTGTTTTAATTAAAAGTTTTGTTATAGAAACAATATTCTCTGACATTGTACATCCTTCCTGTATATTTCTGAAACTCAACAAAAGGGTCTAGAAAATTTTCTCTAATTCTAGAATAGTTATGGTCTCTGTATCTTAATTTTTTTTAATGTTTATTTTGAGAGAGAGAGAGAGAGACAGAGTCACTGGGGTGGGGGCAGAGAGAGAGGGAGACACAGAATCTGAAGCAGGCTCCAGTCTCTGAGTTGTCAGCACAGAGCCTGATGCGGGGCTCAAACTCACAAGCCAAGAAAGCATGACCTGAGTTGAAATCAGACATTTAACTTACTGAGCCATGCAGGCACCCCTATCATTGGCAGAATTTTGAAGAATGCAATTTCTCTGGTACTACTTGAATGGTACTAAATCAGGATCCCAACGTGCATACAATGAATCTGCATTTTTGAAAAGATCCACAGATAATCTTGATGCATAAAAACAAAGTTTACTTCCTTTTGTTTTCTGTAATGTAAATCTATCCAAGTTAAGATTGTGGATTTTTTTTGCTGCTAAACCAAAGGGAGAACACATTCTAGGAACAAACTTATGATTGATGGACAGTGAAGTGTCTGGAATGGTTGGAAGTTCTGACCACAGAGGAGTTAGAGTTGCAGAATTTCAAAGGACACAGCTCACAAGAGAGAACCATCAACGCTTGCTTACCTTCTTCTTTTGCTAATATTTTTTTCCTAATTGAGTCTTTGGGGAAGAAGGTGTTTAAGATATTATGCTACTGAGAAGAAAGGACGGCAGACTGGAGTGAGATTTGGAAAAATAGTCTAATAATAGAAACACATTGTTAACTTTCCTTCTACTGAGGCAGGCTTGAGATAGGGCCAGCCTGCTTCACAGTGTTGCTGACGATCATGACATCAAAAATATTTGAAGATTATGAAAACCAAAATAGCCTCTGTGTTTTCTATCTCTTCTTGGTATTCCAGGAGCTACAAATAAGAAAAAGAAAAATAGAGGAGAGGGGCATAAAAAAAGAAGCTCATTTCTAATCACTGTTGCTCTATTAAATGACATTACACGCAGTGCGTACCATATCTTACAGAATTCCACTTGGTGGTTCTGTTGCAGATTCCATACTGGAAAGCATAGTACCAGTTAAATAGAACTTAAGAACCTCTAATAAACAATAATCCAAGCTGCTAAAGTTAAATACAGCAAGGGTTCATATACTTTGGTGATTAACTCAATTTCAGATACAGAATTACAGATCCACATATTGCTGAATACCATGGCCATGGCAGGATTAGATTAAGTTTAACAAAAATAATTAGAAAGAACAAGATGAAGGGAGAAATAAAGTATGTAACAAATGGGGCTAAAGTGATGGGTAGTTTCATCAAATAAAATCAAGTACAGGAATGGACTCCTTTTAGGCATTTGGTAATCCTAGAAATAAACCTTTGGCCTTACTATTCTTAGAGTGGTGAGAAATTCTGCAATCATTCACCTAGTCACTGAATCAATCCTATTACTAAGCTTCTTTTCCTCTGAACTTTACTTTGTACTTTGGAACATCAAATTGAATATGAGCTACACTGAACTTAAAATTCTGAGTCTGTACTTCTAAAGATGTGCCTTAGATATCTGCCATCATGGAAAGGAGAAACATCATGGACTTCACTGTCAGACTTCAGAGTTTTTAAATTTGGTTGGGGCACAATTATGTGTCATAGGCCAGAGCAAGTTTTTAAACCTCTGTCAGCCTCACAATTTTCTTCTATAAAATGGTATTACAGTACGTAATTAAAGTCTCAGGATTTTAGAGACTAAATGAAATAATTCTAATTGAGTACTATTCAACAAACAAATGTGGCTTCCCTCTCTCTATCCTTCCTTATTATGGTAAATTACCAAATCTGAGAATCTTCATAATTATTTGCCAGGTCGGTTTACATCTCCCCATTAGAAGCAGCAAGTAACTGATGAGTCCTATTTTTAGATCCTTTCCTTTTGAGAGAATGAGAGAGAGGTAAAGTGTTTCTGTCAAGAGTAAGCATAAATTACATGGCATCACTCAAGATTAATTCACAACATTTATAGTAGTTAGATGGTCTGTCATGATGTATTAGTACCCGGCAAGAGAAAACTGGACTGGAAAATGAGCAAGGCTGAAGGTGAAGAAGAATAAAGTGTCCCAGTTAACACACACAGGCCCTGGGAACACTACTTATCTGGGAAATGAGTAGCTTGAAAACATTTGCATTTCTAAAAAGAAAAGCACTTATAATGATGGTGAGGGTAGCTAGGAGACAAATGAGAGAATGGATAAATTTGTATTTACTTCAAGAGTTTTCCCATGAAAGTATCTTTTATTATTTTTGAATCTTTATTTCCATTTTTAGGTCACTTGTACAAATTCACATACATATGTACGTATATGTACATAAATATGCATTTATACATGACCCATGGGGAAACAAACTATTCAGATACACCAAAATCTTACTTAAAGATTTGTGAAACTTCTCTTTTCTTTGTCATTCCATGCAGATGTAACCTATATACTGAAGTCTTTAGGATGTATAATATGAATATTCAGAATTTTAATGTGATAAATTTAGCGATTTCAAGCCAGCAGAGGGCTCCCTGCTTTGACATGATCCTATATATGCAAAGTACGGCAGTAACTGCTGTTAAGGAACCAAGGCAGGGTTGAATGTTTGTTATGGGCTTAAAGTATTTGCTCTAACTGTGTTAAATTAAGCAGTTTAAAAAGATGAATGAAGCAAAGCCAAGTCTCTGCTTCTGACGCTAGAGATATAATTTGTTAATTGTTTCATCATGCAAAATTTAATCTTCCTCTGGTTTACCAGTTTGAAAACCAAATGTGCGTCAATTTTGCATGATGAGTCCACATTGACACCTGCTGTCTGATTCTTCTAATAGTTCTACAATTTTTTTTTCTGTTCACAGTTTAAATAACACATTTTAAAGATGAGATTAACCAACTGATTAGTGTCTTAAACCTGGAGATGAATACAGGCAGAGCTCAATGAAGAAGAGCATTCATTGTTTTAGTGCATATAATTTTGATTACACATTCTAGTGCAAGGGATACATTCTAAGACTCCCAAAGGATGCCTGAAACTGCAAATAGTACTGAGTCCTACATAGACACTATGTTTTGTCTTATATATACATACCCATGATGACGGTAAATTTATAAATTAGGCATAATAAGAGATTAACAGCAATAACAATAAAATAGAACAATTATAACAATATATTATGACAAAAGTTATGTGAATAAGGTCTCTCTCTCAAAATATCTTATTGGATTGTACTCACCCTTCTCCTTCTTGTAATAATGTAAGAAGATAAAATGCCTCCCTGATGAGATGAAGATAGGCAAATGACCTAGGCATTGTGATGTAGCATTAGGCTACTAGGGACCTTCTGATAGTACACCAGAAGGAGGATCTCTGCTTCCAGGCCCCAGTTGACTCAGGTAACTGAAACCATAGAAAGTCAAACTCTAGATAAGGGTGGGCTGTTGTAGTTAAATCCATAAGTTTAAATCAAAGAAATACTGGAAGAAGGGAAGGAAAAAATTCCAACTCTCCAATTCAACCTCTCCAGCCATTTTGAACTTTATCCTGCTAATTACTGTCAGTTCCTACCTAATGAAACACTTGGCAGATTTTTACAATCCCAATGAATAACGTACACACAACACTTAGGAAACATTGATTTAGAAATATTTATTAACATTATTGTGACTATTTAAAATACAGGTATCCCTCCCTTTTCAAAGTTTTGCATTAATGAAGCCACTTCACTTTTACAAAAGACATATATATTAGTACCCATTTTCCTTAACATATAAGAAACATGAAGAGAATTTTCCTTTCTATGAAAAGGGTGAAAAGCAAAAATAACACTCAGCGTTTGTTTTGCAATGAGCAGTTACAGAGGCTGCACGCACCTGAAGCAGCTACAGCCGCAAGGCCAAGTTCCTTCCCAGGGAACTACACTCAACATCTCAGCATCAAGCTGCTATAGATTTGAACTGTGTCTCTGAGCATCTGCGCTTTATTCTGATTTATGTTGTTCATCCCTTAGCAAGATGTATCTAAAAGTATCAGAAAAACCTATGAGAGATTTGCTGGGGAGGGTCTGGGAATGCTTAAAGTTCTTCCATATAAATTAATGGTAATTGCTTCTTCACTTTATACTGTTTTGGCTGATAAAAGATTTCATAGGAAGGCTGTACTTTCAGATGGCAAGGGAAACCCAAAACACAGAATTACAGGTTTCTGAAATTGCAGGTTTGAAAAACACCTGACTTTTTTTGGTAAAAGTGAACATTTCTTTCAGTTAGTGAAAATAAGTACTAATGGAGGTCTTTTAAAATACTTACTCAAACTTTCAAAAAACAGAGGATCCCTGACTGCAGACTCTTTAGATTGCCAAAAGAAACTGACCAAACATATTAGACATATGTATTGATCTGCTGAATAAACAAATTCTGACAAATTCTATTCATTTGCATTTCCGTGATGTCTTTTTCTGTAATGCAGCTGCTTAGGTTATGTGGTTTTCAAAGTTAAATATAGCCTTAGGCAGACAACTAATGTAACACATTTTCATGACAACAGATATTTATCTAAGCACAATTTTAGTATGCTACAAAGGAAAAGTTGTCAAAAAATGCAAATGAAAACTTTATTCTTTTAAGTTTTCTCCCTGCCTTTTCTTACACTCAGATGCTACAAGTGAACATAACATGACTATATTTGAAATCACTTGCTTTCCTCTCTAGCAATAAAGGAAAGTAATTGCAGTTGACTTTAATTTTAATAGAACATAACAGATATGGAAAGCAAGCAAAAGTAGATAAGGATTATGTGCCTTTCATTAAGGAAATGGTTCATATAATCATTATATAAGATAATTATATTTCCACAGGCAGTCGTAATATACTGTGGTTGTGGACTACTGATTACAACAAGAGAATTGAATACAAACTTATTTCCAAGGGCTGGAGGCAAGTTGTTTCATGCTTCTGAATCCCCAGAAAGCAATGCAGATGGAAAAAAAAATCTGAAGAAATAAAACACAAAGAGGAAAGACAATTAAGAGTGAATCAATACTTCTGTTCAAGTGAATTAAAAATATCTTTGTAGGGGAAAATGAACATAAACATTTTAGAGTTGGAGAAAGGAGCAGGAGTAAAATGTTTGTTTTTTTGTGGCTTTTATTTTTTATACTCCCAAATCTGGGTCATTTCTAGGGATGGGACTATGAAACTTAGATAACGAATGAAATAGAACTTTCTTTTGGCCTTGGGCACTCTGCATGAGGAATGTACTATATGAAATGATCTCATTGTTTATATAGTTTAAGAAGCATTTAGAAAAGGAGAAATATAACATTATAAAGAATCATTCCTCTCTGGGGCAATGGGATCTAACATGTTATGAACTTTACCCAACATGAATTAAATGCTCAACATCACTGCTGATTTACCTTCTCAGTCAGCTGATCTTATCAGGTATGGAAAACTGTTCTGCAAGATTCTCTTTAAAGTTGATGACATAACTAAGTCAAAATAAGCAGCCATCAGAGTTCATTGAGTCTACTTTTCTGCCTTCAAGTAACATCACACATTCCTAATAAATCACCTCAAATTAGCCAAGAAAATCTTGATTCTAATGATCCTAGCAAGAAGGATTATATAGTCATTCTCAGTAAGAATTCATGGTTGCAAAATTTTTTATTATGCATAATTGAAATGCCATAATGCCATAACACACATATCTTCTCTTCTCTTGATGTAAAATCCAAGCACTAGCCAAGGGTTTTCTACCATCGGAGTTCTCCTAAACTAACTTTTCCCTCCACTCATACCTATGCACTAAAATTAAGCTAAAAGATTACTTTTATAATCTGTATTTTAGGTATTATTACCGTAATTGTTGTTACAGTAATGCCTGAACAAATGGGTTTATGCAAGAAGTCTCTCCATATGTTCATTTTTTTTTAATTGTGCAAAGCTCTTCTCCAAACTACTAACATATGACCAGGAAGATTACTATTCCTGAAAGATCCACGGAAATATACAAAGGAACACAATTAAGTAGTAATAAGATGGAGGTATGGGAAAAACATTGGGGTGATAGATTGAGGAGAAGCCAAGGTCATTAACTGAAGCCAGCCAGCCATTCAAAAAAAAAACAAAAAAAAAAAACTTGAACTCTGGTTATTTTGCTGTGAAAACCTGGATATGACATAACAACAATAACAACAACAACGACGACAACAACAACAGCAACAGCAACATCACCTTCCTAAACAATGTCACTAGATTTCACAGGTAG
This sequence comes from Hyaena hyaena, assembly GCF_003009895.1. NCBI lineage: Eukaryota > Metazoa > Chordata > Mammalia > Carnivora > Hyaenidae > Hyaena > Hyaena hyaena. Next base: position 64,218 of record NW_024081323.1, read on the forward strand.
GTTGTTCTGTTTCCTATGAACCTTATGGTTCTTTCTAAAGAACCATTAACCTTCACATTAGCCAGTCTGAAGTTTTCTTCAAATACATGCATTCCTTTCTGCCTATAATATGCACAAGATAAAAAATAAATATCAAAAATAAAATCTACAGTTATGTTAAAGCAGAAGTCAAGAATAATATATTAGCATTATGGAGTTGCTTCAGAAATCAAATACAATATATTTAAAGGCTGGTTTTGATTTTGTTTCTTTTGACTGTAATTCAAGAAAAATGACCTCATGGGATTTCTCATGATGGTGCCAAGCAAAATAATAGTAAGGTGAGGAGTATTTATGAAAGCCCTTGGACTGTGCAGTGACTTGAGTTAGTCTACGAAGATGGGTAATGTTGACAGAGGACTAGCTACAAAGAGAACTTTCAAATGGGACAGATATGAAACATGCATATCAGTATAAACAGTTTAATTCAGATCTCTAACATTCATTGAGCAGCTAATAGGTATGTTGTGTTGTGCAAGGTACTAGAGCCTGAAATATATTTGGCAAGAGAGCTTTTTACTGGTGTTTCAGAGTGCCTGGGTAGTTCAGTTGGTTAAGCCTCCGACTCTTGATTTCCACTCATGTCATCATCTCAAGGTTGTGAGATTGAGCCCCACATCAAGCTCTATGCTAGGTGTAGAGCCTGTTTAAAATTCTCTCTCTCCCTTTGCCTTTCTCACTTTCTTTCTCTCTCAAAAAAAAAGTTTTTACTGGTTTTGAATTTAGTTTTTCACGTCACAAGGATTCCATGGGTGAAGGCTAGGAAGAGTGAAACCTCCAAACAAACTATATGTAAAATTTGGTAGTAAGTCATGATTTTCCTCTTCCCTACTCCTCGCTCACTAGAATATCTATATTTTCATCTGCGATCCTAGAAATAGTAAAAACTTCTCATCTAACAAGAGAATGAAAAAAAATGCAATTCAGTACATGCCTTTGTTGTTAATCCACAACTTCCCAACTAAATCTTTCTGCTTTTGAAACTACGAATCAAGTCCTATTTCCTTAATGACCCATCGGTAACTAAAACACAAGGATCTTATCTTTTCCAATTATATAAAATGCTTTCAGTTTCTTAAGGAAAATGTGATATTGGACATTTTGTAGTTTTATTTAGTTTCTCTGGGGGGGTTTTGACCCCTATTTATTATCTCTTCAAAACATAGGGTACAAAACTGATGATGCATAGAAATCCAATTAGGATTCAATATTAATGTTCAGTGAGACCCTTGGTTAAACTATCCATTGTCCTAGACGCCTTATTAGATTAGGATGTTTAAATCTCATCACAAACTTTGGCAGATTGGTACCCAATTTGCTCATGAGGCAATGGGAACTTAAGATTTATGTGGTTTAACAAGAAATCACAAAACTACTAAATATCAGAGCTGGGATATATGTGCTTTGTTTACATAGTATCTCTCAGAAAATCTAACTACACATCCTAAGAAGTCAGTTCAGTGAAAATGTACATCAGTAGTGAATCCTTTCCTCTTTTTTTTTTTTTTGTAATGACCTGTACTTGCCTAATGATTTTTGAGTCAGTAACTTCTAGGTTATGGACACTTTTCACAATAAATATTTTAAGCATAAATTGGAGTTTTTATATATAATAAAAACCAGATTGACACATAATCATAAAAATTAATACAAGGAATATTCCCTTCTCAAAATATGCATGACCCTGGAATATTTACTCAATTGCATTAGAAAGTAGTTAAGTAGGAAATAATAGATTTGCTCTTATATTTTTGAATGTGTATGCATATATATTCTAAATATACATTTCACATATAATTTTAAGCTGGGAAATTATTTAATGTGGAATCAATAAAACCAGTTGATTACAGGAGACATGCCATTTTAATTTTCTCTTGTCCAAACTTTCTTTTGATTTTTGTATCAAGCTGTCCATTTTGGTTCTCCATGGTTGATTAGATTGAAGGTGTCATTTTAAATGATTGTTAATTAACATATTTCCCAATCAAGTATTTGTTCAAGGAGGACAGGAGAATTACTACTTAGGCTAGTATAAGGATATATGGCAGCCAAAGTGGGTTTTTTGCAACATACTTCTCTAATCATAGATCTGACATTTCTGGATATGTACAAACTCAATGGACACTTATTTTTATCCAAGTCCCAAGATTTTAACAGCTGGATTCAAAATATGAAACAGAGGAAGTTCACTCTTGGTGTCAAGCCCTCCTTGAGCTAACACATCATTAGTGGCCCTTGTCTTCAGGCTATTTCCTTGACTTCCCAGGGCCCTAGACTCTGATGCCTGAACTTTGGCCTGTACAGATGCTCTCCACGTTTCCTCCACCCTTTCCAAAAAAGTGCATCAATTGACAGGTGGCTAATCTGAACTACTAACCCATACTAAAACACCTGTGGGAATTGATGAGTTATTCCACTGCCCCTCCCCATTATGTTTGTATTTTAAGAGGCCTTATTAAAAATGGCTCTACTTAGGCAAACCATGAGAGACTCTTGAATGCTGACAAAAACTGAGGACTGATGGGTGGGGGGGGGGGGGGGATGGGCATGGAGGAGGNAAAATGGCTCTACTTATGAGCAAGTCAGGCATCTTTAAAGGAGACAGGATAGTATCAAAAAAGGTACTTGTGTGCAAGTGACATCTCCTCAAACTGGTATCCCTCAAATTACACAGCCAGTGAATTGTCCTTTTTTAAAAAATATATAATTTATTGTCAAATTGGCTTACATACAACAGCCAGTGCTCATCCCAAAGAGTGCATTGTTCTTACACCTATGTACATATCTCTCTCTGTTGGTTTGAATACACCTACCAAGTGTATTAATAAACGACCTGAGGGGCAAATGAAATATCATCTTAGGTAATAGATTATTTCCATTAGAACTAGTCAGCAGCACCCCACACTTTTCAAAAAAAAAAAAAAAAAGATAAACTTGCAAAAAAAAAAAAAAAAAAAAAAGAAAGTTTTAAAGTACTTGAAAAATTACCCACAAGAGAAACAAAATCTCTGAGGTAGTTGAAATTTATTTTGATTCTCAAACTTATTTTTATTGTTACAAATACTGAAATAGAATACGCTGACTGAGAGATAAGATCTCATTTAATTTTATGCTCATATACAGTGGTGATGTAATTAGGTATACTAAATCACTAAAAAGTTGCACGAGCAAGTTAGAAAATCTGTCGTTTTGTATATAATGGGCAAAGTTGCCAGATAAATTCTACCTAGACAAGAAGTAAACTTGAAATAGCATTATTGTGACGATGTGAGACTTAATCACTTTTCAAGTAATTAAAAAATATGTATTACTCTTTATTTCATTGTGTACATTGTTTTGTGTATATTTTTTTTCTTGATTTCCTAAAATTCTCCTGGAATGGATATACCTATGTCTTATGCCTAACAAATCATATCCTGCCTCTAAATGGAAGAATATATTTTTACCTAAAAATTATTTCTCTGACACTGATGAGGTTCATAAAATAATAATTCACTGAGTATTTATTCACAATTATCACAATGAAAACAGCAACACATTAAACATACAGAAGGTTTTACCAAATTATTTGGAGAAAATAAAACCAATTCTTTGTTAAATATATTTTTTTATCATACTATTTTGATTTTTTAGAGAGGACCATTGTCTGCTGTACAGATAAACAGATAAAAACTTAAACAGAGTTCAAACAGAATTGCTTAAAATTATCTCTATTTCCTATTAATGCAAGAGACAAATAAGCACAAACAAAACTAGGCCAGAAGTTGCAGCCAAATACACTGAAAGTCTTTCTGAAATGAAAACATCAGAGAGATATTAGATAATGATACATTTTTCTTTCTTAGAATTTTTTAAGGATACAGGTTGACAAATGCCAAATCCAACGAAATTGGGAATTACCAATTTAACCTACAGTACATTCTATATATGGCTAAAATACTAAAAGTCATACACAGACAAACAAAAGACTTAAGAGAAATAAGTTCCAGGCATTACAACTATTACTTGGAAGCCTTGTATTCTGTCTCTAACCTTATTCAAAACATATAAAATTACCACTATCTTTAATATGTGGTCTTATCAGATTTACTATCAAGATTTAAATCAAACATTATTTTTTACATTAGTTTTTAAATATATATTAAAATTCTTGACTGAGGGAAAAGCAATACAAAATAAATATGACATGCATGCACATGATATCAATACCTTATTTAAAAAATATATATTTCCTTCAATCATTACATATATTCTTATGTAAATTTTCAAACAAGGTAATATATTAAACATGCCATGGTTGTGTTTTTTAAAAGAAAATACACACAAAATAAACATTAAAACATAAGTTTTAAGTAACTCAGCTGAATTATTAAACCTTAAAAATCAGTGAGGGCAAAGGATTCTAATAATTTTAGTGACAAAAAAGTACTAAGTTGATTTAAATAACAAATACAGAATCTTCATTTGTAACCATTTCTTCAGCTCCTCAGAGATGATTATCTTCTGTTGTGTATCATAGTTTATTCACTATTCTGAAAGTCCAAACAGCTCAAGAAAGTATATATTCTTTTCAACAATACCCCTATGGAATATCTGTTGTTCACGTATACCACATTTGAGCTATCATGATAACATGTGAAAGCCATAAATATCAATAAGAACATTAGAGATCTCCTGGAGCTCTCCAAGATCTACCTACAATTCAGAGAATATACTTGGAAGATGGTTGTCATGAATTAGCTACTGTGCATGCAAACCCATCTGGTCAAAATTTTATAAACTGTAATTAGCATCAAGTGAAAATAGATGCTACATTTCTCAAAAACATCTGTGGATTTTTCATCTTTGAATTCAAAATCATGAATAAAGTATCTTTATAAAAGATACGGGATGTAAAAATTGTCCAATATTACAAACCCTTGTTCCAAGGGTATAAGCGTTCAGTAATAGGGATTTGAAAATAGCCTTTGATTACTTTCTACATTCTTGCTCTTCCTCATACACAGTGATACAGTTTCAACTTATATTCATTTCCTGGAAAATTTCTAAATATTTTAATGTACATACTCTAGATATCTAGGCTTTATTCTCAGGTTTTTTTTTTTTCAGGTTAGGTTTTGTTTTTTGTTTTTTGCTTTTTCCACATTGAGGTTTGTCAAAAGGACAGGTAAAATGAAATGCCAAACTTACCACAATTAAAGCATGGAGAAAAATTAAAGAGATAAGCAAAGTTGATTATATGATTTAGATTCATAAAACGTTCAGAACATGTGCCTTGTCAAAACTGAAGCCTGACTTTATATTTTTCTAATCATCAAAATTCTTAATGGAGAAGAGTAAAACTTTTCTATAACTTTTTATTTTCAAAGGCAGGATAAAAAGCAATATGGAGAGAAAGTCACAGTAAGGTTAAATTAATAAAGGACTAAATATCAATTGTGATAATGAAAGTTAAATATTGACTACTCTTTTGGGAAAATATCTTAGCAAAGGTGTACATTATAAAAAGCATCTGTTATACTCATAATCTTCCTCTTGTACTTACTATGGAGCCTCACATTCTTTACTCTTTTAGGTGTGGGAATGAAAAAAGTTCAGAGAAGTGAAAAATTCTAAGGATAGTCTATTTTAGTTTGTATAAAGTTAGGAATAAAATAAGAGTAGGAAAAATAAGTCACTCAAAGAACATTACCAATTTGACCTGAGACATTTTTGTATATTAATACCAGTGACAGGCAAATGATGGTGGGGTGCCTAGATGGCTCAGTTGCTTAAGTGTCTGACTCTTGATTTTGGCTCAGGTCATGATCTCACAGTTTATGGGTTCAAGCCCCATGTCTGGCTCCATGCTGACAGTGTAGAGCATTCTTGGGATTCTTTCTCTCCCTCTCTCTCTGCCCCTCACCTGCTCTCTCAAAAAAAAATGTTTATAAACTTTTAAAAAGCTTAAAAAATAGTCTGATTCCTTGCCTAAAAAGCTATTATTGTACTTTTTTTGAAAAAATAGAAGATAGTTTAGAGAATATAAAAATTCATTCATTTTTTTAAACTTCATATGTCTACAAATAATTTCTGGGTACAACTAAAATGGTATTTCATTTAATTTTCCTGAGTATGCCTAACATTGGCACAAAATTGTTTGCTTCATATCCAGTAGGTTTTGAAACTGAAGAGATTTTAAATACAATGTTGCTGGATTAATCATGGTCCTTAAGTGTCCTAACAGAACTCTCTATAATGAGGAAATATGACACTTAATCTAAAGTTCAAAGTACTACACCTTTCTAATTCCCTTTTATTTCTGACTACTGAAATTTAAAGCATTTACATTCTAAAATCAAAATTTTGTTTTAACAAAAATTATCAAGACAACCATTCAAGCCTAGCTCACCAAAATGTCATTTTCATGCCAAACAAGTGGTGGTTCATTTGCCAAATAATAACCAATATTTACTCTGCGAGTTACCTATTGACCTTGCCAAATAATCTCATCACAACAGCAGGTTGGTTTTCAGTGTAGTGTGCATAACAAAGGCCAGCTCCTGGCATCTCCCTGACATCAATCAGAGCCTAGGTCTTCTCACAGGGATGACAAATTTTAATACTTGATGTACAAAAATTTATATTTGGAAGACCATATGCTTACAAATGCACAATACCATTCAACACTGCTAGTCCACGACTTCCAGGGTGCTGTTAAAAGACATTCTTTGTACTTGCCTACTACCTAGGAAACAAAGGAATTCTCTTAACGAATGAGTTTATTTTTAGGAAAAAAATGCCATGTTTACAGAAATAATAGTGATGTCTGGTTTTTAAAACACACAGTATATCTTGGAAGGATGTGTTTTGAAAAGATCTCTTTGTATTGTTTTTGCTTGTGTCAAAGGGATGATTAGAGCCCCAGTAAATGGGAACCTCCCAGAGAAGGCTAAATAGAAGGCCAACAGCCCACATATGGCTTGCAGCTTGGGGGATTTCTCTCACAGTTCTGCCAGAGATGGGACTGCCCAAACGGTTTCTCGCGTAAGTCCTAAGTCATAAACTGCATCCTCCTAGGCCAGCCATGCCAGAACTGGACCCAAGGGCATACAGAGTCTTGGCTGATGGGAAACAATGACTGCTTCCTAAGGAAGCCACAGCTGCTTTCCTGAGAGACACCCCAGATGCCTGAGTTTTCCCTTACTTTCCATTTCTGACTACCTGTTCTGGCAACAGTTCCAACAAAGAGAGAGGCGGGCAGCAGGCACCCAGCTGTTTTCAATATTCCTTGGCAATGTAGGTACTGATTACATAAACACTACAAACATTCAAAGAGCATATTTTCTAGCTTTTAAGCTATAAAAAAAGGTGTGAGCCTGTATCAACACCTTATATCTCCTCTGCTCCAAATAATGATAATGCTGACCGGGATGATAAACACAATGATGATGAAGATGATGATGATGATGATAATCTGGGCTTTAATTATGAAAGCAAAGATTATTAAAGGAAACACAATATCTTGAACTGCTGGGAAAGAGCTCAAATTATACAGAGAATTGGAAAGATGTGAAATTTCCATATTTCATGGGCAAGAATATGTATTTTTTTCCTTTAGGAAACAATGAAGTCAAAATGTGTAATTGATTCACTTGATGTGTTAGTTTTCCCACAAGCCAGGAAAAAAAAAAAGCAGCTGTTGCATCATCCATTTGCATTATAGCACATTTTTATTTTCATTCACATATATTCAAAAATATTTTAAATTCTTAATATATAAGTTGAACTTTGAACAACACAATTTGGAATTGTACTCTGCCACTTAAGTGGATTTTTTTTTCCATAAACACAGTACAGCACTGTAAATGTTTTTTCTTCCTTGTGATTTGTTTAAGCACACTTTCTTTTCCATAGCTTTCTTATTGTAAGAATACAGTGTATAATACATATTACATACAACATATGTCTTAATCAATTGTTTATGTTCTCAGTAAAGCTTCTGGTCAACTGTATGCTATTAGTGGTTAAGATTTTGGGGAGTCAAAAGTTACACATAGATTTTCAACTGCATGGGCTGTTGGTGCTTCTAACCTCCACATTATTCAATGTGGTCAATTGTATGTAAAATATATAAGAAGATGTATTAATAAAATATTGCATACGGTCTTCTGTTTATATTAAGATCAGGTTTAGAAACCTAGTCAAAGTAGAAGAATTCTGGAAAAGGAATGAATTGTCCCAATTCAACACAAATTATTTTGCCTCCAGAGGTGACTTAGAATTTCAGTTTCTGCCTCTAGAAAATAAGGATAATAGCTTCCTAATTTTCTCAAGCTTATGGTAAATATTAACTAATTTTTTAAAATACAAAGTTCTATAAAGATATAGGATAGACTATTAAAGTGTGCTATTTTTCTTGCTAAAAAGATTCAATAAACTAAAGGTGACAACAGAGAGTGATAGATAAGGAGATACAAATTTTAAGTAGAGTTTTCAAGGAGATACAAATTTTAAGTAGAGTTTTCAACAATTTTGGCTCTTTCATAGGGATGGTCATGAGTTAAAAAGAAACTTAAAACTGTGGATATATAATCAGTTGGGAAAATATAATTATTTTAGAAAGTGGAGTAATAATTTAGTGGGTAAGTACAATTGTAGATTGATCATTATTTGAAATATTTCTATTATGTACCTCATCTGATAAAAACATGGAATTCAATGCTCTTAGTGAATTTTTATAATGCCAACCTTTTTAAATGTTTCAGTGTCTTCAAATAATTTTAATTTTAATTTCTTTTTATGACACAAACATATAGACTAAATATAGTTTCTAATAATCTTCCATCCCACTTCTATTACTAAAATATTGTTTAGATCCTTCATATTGAATTCAATTCCTACTCAAATCTAAATTTCTAAAATGTTTATTTATATTTGAGAGAGAGAGAATGCATGTGTGGGTGCACAAGTGGGCTCTAGGCTCTGAGATGTCAGCACAGAGTCTGATGCAGGGCTTGAACCCACAAGCCGTGACATCATGATCTGAGCCGAAGTCGGATGCTCAAACGACTGAGCCACCCAGGTACCCAAGTTTCCACTCATATCTAAAATTATGTTAAAAAATAATAGTTTTATACAATTGTTTAATAACACAGAGATATTATTCTGGGGGGTGCTGAGCAATATAATGGAAATAATATTCCATGAAAATTCTACAATAAATAGACATAATTCTTTGGTAGTAGTATTTCTTTTTTTTTTTTTTTTTAATTTTTTAATGTTTTATTTATTTCTAGGAGAGAGAGAGACAGCGTGAGCAGGGGAGGGTCAGAGAGAGAGCGAGTCACGGACTCTGAAACAGGCTCCAGGCTCTGAGCTGGCAGTCAGCACAGAGCCCGACGCGGGGCTCGATCCCACAAACTGCGAGATCATGACCTAAGCGAAAGTCGGACGCTTAACCGACTAAGCCACCCAGGCGCCCCTTAGTAGTAGTATTTCTTGAAATATTCTTTGACATATATATATGTATATATATATGTCATATATGTTATATATATATTTGACATATATATATATATTAAGCAAAGCTGACTTAAGACAATTCTAAGTGGAACTAAGCTTATGGCATGACATGTTTTTTTTGACTAAGACTGACAATATAATGTAAAGGAAGGGGCCAAATTTAAAGGACATAATGGAGGAAGAATAGTAAAATGCCAACAGAAATTACTGTTCTATATCTTTGCTTTATTGTCAAACATCCTGCTAGACAATCAAAACAGTTGAGAAGCCTTTAAAATTTTCAGTATAGATTCAACGTACTAAAATCTAGTATCTTAAAGTCACAACTGCTAAAATAATAAACTTTAAAAATAAACACCCATATTATTCTGTTTATTATTTATTTAGTGCTAGGTACAGCACACGTAAGAAAAAAATAATAAAGGCAAACACATGCACAAAAAATTGCACTGACTCAGTCCCCATTAGTTTGTATTCATTATACAAATACATATCACACTCTTGTTTCCTGTCAGGCAGTCTACCACTGACAGAACTCACTGGTAAGCAATATAGCCCCTGAATTCACACTTAGATCTACACGGTTTTTCATGAAATATCTATTAAGGATTGGTATTTTTGTATGCATCTTATTTCTATATCTTCAGTTAAAATTATCTTCACAATGTTGTGGTTAAATATAAAAAATGTTTGGGGCGCCTGGGTGGCTCAGTCGGTTAAGTGTCTGATTGTAGCTCAGGTCATGATCTTGCGGTCCATGAGTTTGAGCCCCGCATTGGGCTCTGTGATGACAGCTCAGAGCCTGGAGCCTGCTTCAGATTCTGTGTCTCCCTGTCTCTCTACCCCTCTTCTGCTTACACTCTGTCTCTCTCTCAAAAATGTTAAAATTTTTTTAAATAAAATAAATGTTTTACTAAAATGAGGTCAATCACAGAGATATGTTAAGTTTCCCACTGTTTAACTTATTTGTAAAATGAATATTTGCCATAGCTACCTTACAGGATTCTTATATGAATAAGAGATCAATCATCTTCATTCAGCAGATAGAGTGTTTCCTCTAGTACCCATAGCTAAATGTTTTGAGTTGTATGTTTAAATACAAAAGAAGTGGCTTTCAATTATAATCTATCTTGAGGAAGTTATTAGTGCTGTTATACCTCAGTATCTTTACCTGAAAAACATGGATTATCTTACAAGGTAGTTGAAATAATTAAATGAAAGAATGGACCTAAAAACTTGGGGTTGCATGTATGCAAGTACCCAAGAAACATCAATAGTTTAAGTTGATGCCATTTTGTTATTATTGTCACTACTGAAATTGGGTAAATTTCTATAGCAATGTTTTCTAAAATTTATTATGAAAACATAACAGTTCTCCATGCATTTCATTTAGCCTTTAATTTTTTCAAATATTATTTGTGTATTATAAGCCCCATAAAAATAATTTTTTAAAAGAAGGATGAGAAGAAACAAGTATAAACAGAAATTCTAATTTTTACTTTTTCATCTCAATGTAACCTCATCTATCATTTTTGAAAATCACAATCATGGGATGAAGAAGTATTTAAAATTCCTAGCCAGTGTCCTGGAAAAAAATACTGGTTGAGAAACTTGAAACCCGATTTCTTGTCCTTTCTGTCATAAAATGGCCAAATACTTTATATTCTCTGGATGTCAGCTTTGTTTTCTGTCCAATGAGAGTAGAAATAGAAACTCTCTAAGGTCTATTCTATTCCATTATCTGAAAAAACAAATTACAGAATTGGCCAACACAATGATGTAATGAAAGAAAGTTCTGAGGATAGCTCCCAGAAATAAGTAAATTTTTAATAAAAAGTATACACCAGAAATACTTCTTCATCATGCCCTAATTACTAGCAGATATATCCCTGCTATATCCTCTGTGATATCTGATATAACAGAGGGGATGACAAGGGAAAAGCCTTAAAAATATCGGTCTTCTAGAGAACAAACTGGTGGTTCCAGATAGAAGGGGCAGAATGGGTGAAGGGATTGGGAGAAGGAGGTTTCCAGTAATGGAATGAGTAAGTGATGAGGATAAAAGGCACAGAATAGAGAATATAGTGAATGATATTGTAATAGTGCTGTATGGTGACAGATGGTAGGTACACTTGTGGTGAGCACAGCATAGAGATGTTGAATTACTGTGTTGTACATCCGAAACTAATGTAACATTGTGCGTTGGCTCTATTCAAATAAAAAATAAAATAAAATAGCCATTCCTCCCCAAATTATTTTCCACACATTTGAAATATGTGTAAATACTGGCAAAGGATGGCAGAGATGAATCCCAAAAACAGCCGCTTCTAGAAATTAAAGTTCCTGATCTTTACCTTGGACATAATCTGGTCTCCTGGCACTCTGATGCATACAAGTTTTAAAGTTAAGACACATTAGGTTCATCTTTGAAAAATAACTTAGTGGACATCATCAAAAGGGTACAGAGAAATAGCAGCAGTGATTCTTACAAAACTTTGCAAAGGGATACACTAAAATAAAACAAGTCATGGACAAATTTGGTAGTTATTGGTAAATCGTGATGGGTTTTAAGAACAAAAGAAATTTTAGAGGTAAAATACTTGGCCTGTTTTCATTTACAGTTCAAGAAATACAACCACATCTCAGTAAGGCTGGGGCTGGGGGAAGAAATACAGTTTGGCCAATAATATATTGTCTAGGTCAAGTTATAAAGCAAAAACATTAAAACTGTTAGTTTTTATCAAGTCCATAATTCATTGTTGATTATTTCTCCCTTCATTGAGAGAGAAAGAAGACAGAGGGAAGATCCTGAAAAACAATTATTATATGATAAAAAGTATGGGTGAAACTTGTAATGAATATCTAATATTGAATAAGTAGAAAATTACACTTTAGCACAGTATGAGTTTTCAGAAAACATCTTTGTATCTACAAGAGCACTTATAATTATGTCAAAAGATATATTTTATGGATTCTGCAGAAATGTGTTAATCATTCTCATAAATAAGTAAGGGCAAGTGGAACCTCCCTGGTTAGCTTCTGAAGTTAGCACATGCCTCAAAAGTTGTCCAGAGTTAAAATTACCCTAGGAAATCCCTTAAATAACCCCTATAGTATAATACACATGGTTTTGTGTATACAAACCCTTAATGGTAATTCTTTCACACACTCAGGTTTGAGAACTATTTTGCCAGACTGAAGAAATTAACAACGGAAAGTCTCTAGGTAGATGTCTGATAATTTAAACCAATCTTGCCTTTTGATTAAATGCCAAAATTTAGTGAAAAAAGGAAGAAAGAAAAAGAGAGGAAAAGAAAGAAAATAAAAAGGAAAAGAAAAGAAAGAGGAAAGAAAGAAAGAAAGAAAGAAAGAAAGAAAGAAAGAAAGACAGAAAGAAAGATAGAAAGAAAGATAGAAAGAAAAGAAAAGAAAAAAGAAGGGAGAGAAAAATTATGATGATGAGCTCTAAATTGTTTCTGGTTATTTGTAAGTTTACCTCCTTAAATTAAAAAAAAATTTTTTTAATGTGTATTTTTTTGAGACAGAGAGAGAAAGAAAGAGAGAGAGAGCAAGCAAGAGCACAAGTGGAGGAGGGGCAGAGAGAGAGGGAGACACAGAATGCCAAGCAGGCTCCAGGCTCTGAGCTGTCAGCACAGAGCGTGACAAGGGGCTCAAACTCACGGATGGCAAGATCATGATCTGAGCTGATGTCGGATGCTTAACTGACTGAGCCACCCAGGTGCCCCTTACCTCCTCTAATTTTTAATGTTGAGCCTCTATTACTCTAGTGCATGTTAAATGGATGTGTTTGCTTTTGTGAGGATCAAACAAGACAGCATAGTGTATCTCAGAGTTAGCAATAAATTCCAAATTCTAAAAGCAGCTTAAATGTACACATGGCAGTGTCACTACACTTTACGTTAATATATAGGAAAATATTTAGTTTGGTTTCTCTGACATAATAATTTTGCTTGAAAACGATGTTTTAACTGCCCTCAACTTTGTGTGTCCATTACTATTTCTAACTGTATCTTTGCCAGCAATGGTCCTACAACAACCCCAAAGGCCCCAGTTTTACTAAAAACTTCCACATGCAGTATAAATTCCATCCCAAAAAATGAGATATACCAAGTACTACATCTTTCTAAGTAAACTCTATTTAGATCTTAGCACTATTTTTTTTTTAACCTAATTATGACGCTCTGTAATGACCTAGTTCACCAGAGTTTTTAGTACTGGGACTCCTTTTGTTATGAAGTAGATGTTACACAGAGAAACTTGACAAAATCCTAGGATGTGATGACTGTTGTGACCTTGAAAATTTCACCAGGATGACTACTGGCTCAATTGCTTTGTAATCAACTGAGTGTTTCTATGCTCTTATCAGAAGAAAGCACACATATTTAGAAATGTTCTTTTTCTTTCTTTTGCTTTTGTTCCCCTTCTTTCTCTCTTGCTCTACTTTTTTTCTTTGCTGTGGTGAAGTGAGTTACAAGCTCCCTCAAGACCTGAAGACTCACCACAGCTTGGGTTGTGGACTGGATTTCTCCCACATGAGTTTGGTGGCCGGGTCAGTCAGGGTGATATTAGTATATTTAATTTTCAAAACACACACAGTGGAACAGATGTGTTTTATAGGGACTGAAAAATGAAGTTCAGAAGTGAGGGGGTCTGGGTAATGTTCTGGTACAATATAGTGAGGGATCACTGTATGGAAACTATTCCTGCTGATAATCGTAACTTGTCTCTGTGAACACTAGTTTACAGTATTTGTGTACAGCACTATGGAGAATATCAAAGCTACCAAGATTTGAAACAGAGCAGCAGGAGCTCCAGAACTTTATGTAAATTAACCCCACAACGTGGAACACATTAAGTTGAGGGTTGCAGGAATTTGGACCTCAGAATGCGTAGGATGTGGGTTTAATTGAAATGCAGTATTATGACAATCAGTTTTTCTCTGGAGACAGAATTTTTTAAGGTGCATGCAAATGTATAATTGAGCATTGACATATTACATCATAGTGATACGTTTAAACAACCCCTATCTGCTTCACAATATTTATTTCACTGAAATACCACTGGATATTTAAAGATTCCTCCTTTAGAGTCCAGCCATCTGAATAAATGAACAGTACACTGAGGTGAGCCAGTCAACTCTCAGATGGGGCCAGGCCTCAAAGGCTCACACATACACAAAACACTTCTGGAAAAAATGTTTCTAGGTTTTCAACATAAATCAGGGTCAACACATAATACGATCATACTCTAGTATATTTAAAAGCTGGAAAACAGTCTAACTGGGACGGTGATGCTTCCAGCAAGCCTGCAGGCCAAACAGCAATCAGAAAGAGAATTTATGGCTTTGTGATCAAACCCCATCTCCGTTCAAGTCCATGAAGGGCTTGCCTGCTCTCCTGAGGAAATTTTAAATGGGAGTTAGAAAACTATACGTTCTCCATGATGACTTACAGGATTTCTTTTGTTCTTTTTCTTTTTTCTCTCCCTTTCCCTTTCCTTTTTAACTCTAGCCACAAATGGATATACTTGTGAATAATTCTAAATTTCAGAAGTCTTGACATTCACACCATAACAATTAAATTGGTGAAAGAATAAGCCAAATCTTCTGAGTGGAATTCTATAGGCATCACTTATAAATAGTAGCAATAGTAAGATTAAACAATAATAATAAATTTTCTTAATGGTAAAAAAAGTTATAATATAAAAAATGGTCAAATTGCATATTGAATTCAGAATATGTCAGATAAAAGCAAGTATATTATTGTTTAGGTCACTGTTTATATAAAATATGAAGTGTAAAATGAAGAATTGCCTATTACACCACAGAGTTGGAAACGTTGGGATCAACAGATCAACACATATCCACTGAGCATACATTATACTTTCAGATATGTGTAAGAACAAAGTGATAAAAAATGAGATAAGATGATAATATATATAGAAGATAGAATATAATATACAAAGGGTTGGTACTTTCTGCAGACTGACATATTATTACACAAATACATAACACTCTTTAATGAATACAATAGAATTCTAGATAAATATACCTTTTGAAACCTAAAATGTAGCTTATCTAAAAAGAAAGAGAGAGAACATTAGATGCTAGGAGAAAAGAGCAGAAAAGGTAGGGAATACAAGGCCAGAGTTAGAATTTTAAGGCTCCAATCAAGGCATTAAATGTGGCCTTCAATCTGAGAGCTGTGTGAGCTGGAAATGATAATCTTCTAAATGATGCCCAATCCATGAAAAGGTACTAGAAAAATAAACAATGGCTGAGAGAAGCCACAGGAAGATTTAATCCACCCTATGCTAGAGATGAAGGAAAATAAAAATGTTCTGTGAGAAACTGAAAAGCCAAAACTGTTCTACAAGTGAGTGTGATTCAAATATCCAAAGCAGAGAAATTAAAATAGAACTGAATAACATGAAATTGCTGAGTCCCCCAAATAAAGACATGTTGAATACCATACAGATGCTTTCATATGCCAAAGCCTCTGAGAAGCCCAGGATATAACAATCTCCAAAGGGCTCCTAGTAAAAGTTTAAATGCCTACATGCAAACATACACACACACACACACACACACACACACACACACACACACACACATTTTAAAAACTCCTGAGGGAGATTTTAACATATGCAGCAAATGGAAAATCTGTATCACAAATATAAGAAGTAACGGAGAAACTGAAAAAAAATAGTATAAAGTAAGAATTTTATTTAAAAATGTTAAAGAATTAACAAATAATAGAAATAATAAGGAACAGCAAGGGACTAAAAAATACATAAATTTAAACATAAGCCAAATAAAGACATCTTAAAACAAATAAAGGTATTGAAGTTACAACTCCAGTGAAGCTGGTGAAAATGATTATATAGAGAAGAAAATAAAACTAGGAAAGTGGAGGATAGAAATGCTGTAGAGAGAATTATAAAAACAAAATATGAAAAAGAGCTGGTGACATGAAAATCTAACCTAATTGGAATTAAGGAAGAAGAAACAAAAAGGATGGCGGAGAGGTGACACTAGAGGTAGTAACGGAGGAAAATATTTCAAGAGAGGATGGAAAAGGGAAGCCATTGTGTCCCTCAACTGAGAAACCACAATGAAGCCCAAGGAAAGTAAAAAGAAACAAAGAAACAAACTATACATATTTTAGTGAAACTGCAAAAGACTAATGATAAGGACAAAAATCTTAATGGAAGCCAGAAACAAAGATGTATTAGGTTAAGAGGAAATATATAAATATATCAGACTTTTGGCCAAACAGTAAAGAAATATCTCCAAATCTCAACAAACCTCTAAATATCAGCAGTCAACCAATACCCTATGCCAGCTAAGCTGTCACTTTATATTGAAGGTAAAGTGAAATCATTTTCAGATAAAGCAAAATATTTACTAATCATAAACCATTGTTAGAAAATCACAGAAAAATCTACACCTTATACTTCAGAAAAAAAATCAAATTAAAGCAAGGAGGAAATATGGGAGGCGATCTTAAAAAGGGGAAAATAAAGACCAACAAGGCAAAGCATACTTTGGGGAATGCAAGTGAATACTGACTTATTACAATAAGTTGAAAAATATTCATCAATAACAAATAAGAGGTTAAAAACCAGTTAGAATTAAATGCTGGTAAATAACAATGCTGAAGAAGGGTAAGATTCAAAGCATTACTAAATCAACAATTAATATAAGACTAAGTACTAAAAGAACTGAAACATATAATGCCCAACATAGTAAAACAAATGTTTGTAAAACACACACCTACACACACGTCACAGTCAATGTCGTATACAGTATGGGGCAAGAACAGAGGATAAAAGAAGCATAGCGAATATGTGACAAATTGAAACTGATGATATAAACTGTTAAAAATGTCAAAAATCACAAAATACATAAATGGATTTTACTTGCTAATAAAAGATTCTCAGACTGGATTAAGAGGTTTTTTTTAAATTTTTAAACATTATTTATTATTGAGAAACAGAGAGAGACAGAGCATGATGAGCAGGGGAGGGGCAGAGAGAAGGGGAGACACAGAATCTGAAGCCGGCTCCAGGCTCTCAGCTGTCAACACAGAGCCAGACAGGGGGCTTGAACCCACAAACTGTGAGATGATGACCTGAGCTAAAGTGGATGCTTTAACAACTGAGCCACCCAGGTGCCCCCTGATTTAGAATTTTAACCCACTTATTATGTTTATCATGTGTGCATATATATTCACACTTGTTGATACAGAGAGATTCAAAGAAAAAAGTAGCATGCTATATGTGAAGTCAATTAAGTAGAAGACGAAGAGTAGTGATATCTGGTATAGTAAACTTTAAATTCACCATAAACATGTATCAGTGCTAATTCTGGATGTGCCAAACAAATTAATCTTAAAACACAAAAAATAAAAATGATGGAATTAATAAAAGAAGTACAGAAGCCCATAAATATAGCTAGAGATTTTAATATCTCTCTTTTAAAAATATACAGATAATTAAGTAAAATTTTAGTAACAAAATTAAGCATGGCTAATAATATATAAACAAATAAAAATAAAGTGATATACAGACCACATTTCTGATCAAAAAGGAATAAAAATATAATGAATTAATAAACATACTAAATATTTGGGGTATAAATAACATACTGATAAATGATCTCTCAGGTGACATAATTTATAAGGGGAATTATCATATACAATTAAATGGCCATAAAAATACTGTATATCAAATTTGTGGGATGCATCTAAAATCATATGAAGGAATTAATAGACTTAAATCTTTCAAAAAGACTATATGGTTGATATATTCAACCAATTAAATAGTATAACGTAGATAAAAAATAGGTAAAAGCTGAATTAAAAATGAATTCTAGTTTTATATTCCAATGTGGATCAACCTAAAAAACAAAATTGAATTATAATACAACAGCATGGCATTATTTAAGTATTATTTTTAAAAGCAGCAAATTCTGGCATCTATTGTTTAAAGTTATAAGTAAATGGAAATATATTATATCATGCAGAGGAATGATAAAAACTACTACTATAGTGACTATTGTATATATGTAACTTACAAGTTTTTGTTTTACTTCTTTAAGAAGTTTTATATTTCAGTTCTTTATTAGACAAAAAGAGAGAGGAGTTAAGTGGAGTGTGCTTTAAATGTTTAGATACAAATGTATTTATTTCAAAAACCTGAGTGGAAATACACTGAATAGCCAAAACAATCTTGAGACAGAAGAACAAAGCTGGAGGCATCATACTTTCTGATTTAAACTACATTACAAAGTATTGTAACCAAACCAGTATGGGACTGGCATAAAAAGAGACAGAGAAACCAATAAAACAGAAAAGCCCATAAACAAACCCACATCTACATTACCAAATAATTTAGGACAAAGAAGCCAATAACATACCATGAAGAAAGGACAGTCTCTTCAATAAGTGGCCATATGCTAAAGAATTAAACTGGGTCAGTATCTTATACTTTGCATTAAAATCAACTCAAAATATTTTAAAGATTTAAAGGTAAGAACCAAGACCATAAAACTCTAAAAAGAGAACAGGAGGAAAACCCCCTGACCTTAGTCTTGGCAAGGCATTTTGAAACTGACAACAAAAGCAAAAATTAATCATATCCAAAACCAATTCATATGGCTCAGTAGCAAAACAAAAACAAAAACAAATTAAACATGGTCAGAGAACCTGAACTGGAATTTTTCATAGAAGACATAAAAATGCCCAAAAGATACATGAAAAGGAAATCAACATCACTAATCATCAGGAATGTGAATCAAAACCATAATGAGATATCACCTTACAACTGTTAGCATGTCTATTAACAAAAAGACAAGAGATAGCAGATGACCAGTGAGGATGTGTAGGAAAGGGAGCCCCATGCACGATTGGTGGGAACGTAAGCCGGTACAGCTGTTACACAAAACAGCATGAAGGTCCTCCCAATTAAAAATAGAACTGTCATATGATTCAACAATCCTATTTCTGGATGTATATCCAAAGAAAACGAAATCATTATCTTTAAGAAATATATAATAGCCAATGTATAAGAACAACTCCTCTTTTGACAGATGAATGAATAAAAAAAATGTGGTATATCTATACAATCGAATATTATTCAGTCCTGTCATTTGCAAAAGCATGGATGCACATGGAGTGCTGTGTGTACCAGGGGCAATCAATGCAATCTAGGAGAACAAGAATGTATTTTGGAAGAGTAAAGTGCCTGGGACATAGTACCTCCTCAACTAAGTAGCTATGAATGAATGACTGAATCAAATAGATGTTTAAACTGAGACATTAAGTTGTAAAGAAAAATCTGCTAGATAAAAAAGAAGAAAAAATTTTGGAGACAGAGACAATAATCAGGGGAGAGAAAAAAAAAAAAAAAAAAAACCCTGACTCCCTGGAATAGTTAAGAGACGATCAGAGAGGTCTAAACACAAATGCACAAGAAAAGAATAAACAGAGATGAGGCTTGCCATGAGACAATGCAGACAGCCGAGGGGTTTTCAGCACAAGTGATAGGAAGAGATGCGTTCATAAGCACCTGGCTGTGGTGTGTCATGGAGTTTGGCAACCCGGACAAGAGGGCTGTTAGGACACTGTTCAGTGAGCTAATGATGACAGCGGCCAGTGGCCAGAACTAGAGTACTATTGGCTATGGGGATGGAGAGAAAAAGATGGATTTAAAGGATTTTAGGGGTTTAAGCCATGAGAATGAATGGGTTCTCCAAGGAACATATACATAAGAAAATAGTGTTTATGTTCTCCTGATAATCCCCTAACATATTTCCAGACAAACCAGACAGCTCATTACATGTTTCCTGAATACACCCCAGATCTTTCCTGTTGTACAGCTCTTAATGCTCACTCCCTCCAACTCTCTTCTCCTCCAGTCCCAGTGTCTTACATCCCACTGTCAAGGTGGGCCTCAATGTTACCTCCTTCATGGAATCTTCTGTGATTGCAGTTCTCTAAAATACAAAATTTCCACTTCCTCTAAACAGCCAATTTCTTTTTCTTATTTCTCTTATTGTGTTTACTATATATTGTTAGATAAGATGGCTATTGTATATCTTAGGTACCTACATAGCTGTGCTTCCAGGGAAGGGAAAATACCAAATTCAATTTTTCTCTAAAGTACTTGACATACTATTTTGTGCATATCAAAGTTAGTATTTAGATGTAATACATTACAATATATTTATACATTAATAATAAGTTGCATTAACCCAGAAGTACTTCATTAAGTATGAATTTGTAATTTATTTCAATAGAAAATTTACTTCATTTTAAAAGTGTTTAAATTTTAGGGGTGCCTGCAAGGCTCGGTCGGTTGGATATCTGACTTTGGCTCAGGTCATGATCTAACTGTTCCCAAGTTCGAGCCCTGCGTCTGTCTCTGCGCTGACAGTTCAGAGCCTAGAGCCTGTTTTGGATTCTGTGTCTCCCTCACTGTCTCTGCTCAAAAGTTAGTAAACATCAAAAAAAATTTAAAAAAAAATGTTTAAATTTTAGAGATGATTATAAAACCAAATCTAAGACTGGCTACTGACTGATGTCAATATATAATAATAATTATTATCATATGTGATTTTAATATCTGTTCCTTGAAATTAATACAATTAGTCTACTTTTTTAAATAGTAGGTGCCCAATGTTATGTGTAGGCTTATAATGATGCTATTTTCTCTGATGATATTAATAAATCTTATAAAATAATGAAAACCATAAGAGCATTTGGAAAAATAAAATAATGATACTAAAATTTTTGGTTTATCCTCCCGAAGATTAGAAGGAGAAAGACGCAAATTGGATAAACTATATTTTTCTTTTTCTGAATCAGTGTGCCTCATTGGTACTGGGCCAATAGAAAATGTAAAAGAATCATTTGGCCTCTATTTGGCTTCTGGATATTGAGGACATGTGTGTCGGATCATAGTTACAGGGTGATTTCCATGAATCTATTCCAACCCTTCTGGAAGTAACGTTCATCTGTCAATTCCTTGAGCCAGAGCTCAGCTCTTATAAGTCATCTATCAAAACTCTGGATCTGGCTGATAATGCCGACTGCTGCAGAGGTTCCTTTCATGAAATAACAGCTTTACCTGCATCATAATCACAGAAAGGGAGGAGGGGGAAATGTCATGATCAAAAAAATTTTTTTTTCCTTGCTTTTCTTCTTGAATTCTTTATTTCCCTTGCTGAGACAAAGGGCAATAGTGGCAACCATACACATAATTCTCTTTTCCCCTCAAAAAATCAAGCACAGAGTCTTGATTTTATAGCAGTCAACTTTGATATATTTTTGCCTTGCTGAGGAGTTGGATATCCTACCTTGCCTTTGTTTGCAAGCATAGTGGAATTGCACAGTTCCTTTTAAAGGGAGAATGAACATATGGGAGCTCTTTTTCTGTAAAACTATTGTGCAATTGAATGTTAAACATGCTATCTATAAAATTAAATTTCAGCATCTGCTTCCTTCAAGGAATAGCCACTTGCTCTCCTCTGGAGAGAAATTCCACACAAGGAACACAGTTTTACCTCTTCTGCAGGATCTATGAATTAACAGGTGATTGCTGAATGTATATTGTGCCATTTCACTAATTTCATATGCCTGTGTGTAACCCGAAAATACCTAGGGATCAAGCATTGCTTGGATTACATTTTATATTTAATGCAAGTTCCACTTTAACAACTTATGGGTGCAGAGGAAGCATAATAGTGAGAATCCAATTACCTTGCATATTTTAAATGAATGATCGACCAAAAGGCAGCTTGAAGAAAATACTGAAATCCAGTTTCTTTTAAAATCTAGAAGATGTGAAGAAAATCTAAAATGTCAGAGTAATTGGGATCTCTAATCGGATCATTATTCCTGATCGATTTAACGTTGAAGCTAAGGGTTACTAGAAATGTTATTATTTGATATCCAAGACACAATTAGAAGATAAGAATTTTGATAAAAACTAGTTTCAGTGATACCATTATGTTACATGAAATTCTCCACAAAATTTTCAATTGGAAAATGACTATTTCATTATCCTTGTAAAAAAGAAAATTTTCAGAAAAAAAGTGAATCTCAAATAGATATAAGAACTGTACATTTTTAAGAGATTATACTTGGTGAGGAAACCAAGCAGATCTTATAACTGGTTCATGAAGAATGTTAAAAGCAGGCACATTTACAAAGCATTAAAACAAATGAATGTGCAACAAGAGGCAAAATTTATTTTTGTCATGTGGGGTAGAGAAACTGTGCAGAACAGAATTTACATGTCTACAGATAAGAATTATTTTACATTGCTATCAGTTATCTATAATTTATAGGGCTGTAAAATAGCTTCCCTAGAATAAGAATCTGATACCTGAAAAGGTCTTTTCTAAGAGTCTAGACAATGTATAGTTTTTCACTGAAGCACACATTTTTTCTATATCCTTGATTAATACATGTCCCTACCCATTTAGAATTTATTATGATGATGACTATATTTAACTTCAAAGGAACAGCAATGCTATGGGATTTGAATTATTGAGGTCTGTACAATTACTTGATTCCTGATAAAGGATAAAATAAGCTATGAACATGCAAATATACAAACTATTTTCATCAGTAGTTTTTTGGGAAATGTACTGAAAGTACATGCTGTAAGCAAACATGGTATAAAAATCACACCTGCAGGCTGTCAAATAGAAACTCTATTATTTGAAGTTAATATTTTGATGAAACTTTGATATATAATATTTATTCATATTGATGTGTTAGGATTATTACATATGGGTAATGAGAATAAAACTGATTTAAATTCACTGGAGAAGTCAGAGATCTGGTCTTGCTAAGGAGATATATTGTATACCTACTTATCAAGCCCTCAAAAAGTTCTATAAGAGAAACAATCTAAAAGGAAAAAAAAAGATTTCATAGATCCTCACTATTCTTTGGAACTATATACTCTGGCCAAATATTTGGCCTCTAACTAACTATCTTATATACCTTCCTCATCATTCCATGCCCCTGAACTCTATACGTTATTATTTGTCTGAGTACCACTTTCCTTTCCTAACACTTAAGTAGATAGGACTGCCCATAGCAGATCTGACATAATGGTTTAGGTCATGAATAGGATTAAAGCAGTTAGCAATTTTGGCAGTTTAGTAACAGGGCCCAATTAGATCTACATTTTATTTTATTTTATTAATGTTTTTTTATTTATTTCAGAGAGAGAAAGAGATACAGTGTGAACAGGGCAGGGTCAGAGAGAGAGGGAGATACAGAATCGGAAGCAGGCTCCAGGCTCTGAGCTAGGTGTCAGCACAGAGTCCGACGCGGGACTCACACCCATGAACTGTGAGATCATGACCTGAGCCGAAGTTGGATGCTTAACTGACAGAGCCACCCAGGCGCCCCTATCTACACCATTTAAAAAAGTTATTTTTGTTTCATATGATGACTCCAGAAATACTGGGAAGATTTTAAACTTTAATTTATGTAATTATATATATATTAGTTATAGAAATATTGGAAAGTAGGAATATCATAAAGAAAATAAAAATAAAGACCTTAATTCAGGAGTAAGGGGCAAGAATTGGAGAGACACTATTAACATTTGATATAATTCCTTCATTTTTTTCTTTGTTTCTCTTTCTTTTTTTGTTTAATGCATGTTAAAATCATACTAAATACTTTGATATGCATTTTATTAAACACAAAGTAAACATTTTCTATGTGATTCCATTAAAAAATAAGATTCTCAAGGTTGCATCATGTTTTATTATTGACAATATTTACCCATTTCCCTGAAATTGAGTATTCTAATTGCTCTTGATAATTTGCCTTAATAAATAATAAGGTGACAGTAATCTCTCTACAATAATCCTTCAGCTAATCTTTATATTTTCTTTTTTCCTCCTCCCTGCCTTTGTCCCTCTCTTCCTTCCTCTTTCCTCTCTTCCTCCTAATCTTCACACCTTCTTCTCCTCCTAATCTTTATATGTTCTTTACACATGTTGTTATGGTTGGAATTACTGTGTCAAAGACTACAAATCTAAAATTTTCAGCATATATTGCCAAAGCCCTTTGTAAAATTGTGTGAAAATGTGTAATCTTACCCAAAGTATAAGTATGTACATCTAATTATACTCATCAATCTTGGTATTATGTTTTTAAAAATGTAGGTTAGGAGCACCTGGATGGCACAGTCAGTTTAGTGTGGACGTCAGCTCAGGTCATGATCTCACAGCTTATGAGTTCGAGCCTCATGTCTGGCTCTGTGATGACAGTTCAGATCCTGGAGCCTCTTTGGATTTTGTGTCTCCTTCTTTCTCTGCCCCTCCCCTGCTCATGTTCTGTCTCTTTTCCTCTCAAAAATAAAACATTAAAAAATATATACATTAATCGGGGAGATGAAAAGTCAACTTAATGATTTTTGAGGAGTCTTTTTTCATCATTACTAAGGTGATTCAGTTCCTATTAAAATTGTTACTCATACTAGGTCAAAATAAAACTCCATGTTAATTCCTAATATCATTTCTTGTTCAAATGAATAAATATTCATTTATTTTGGTTATGAAAAATTCAGGGAGGACGAGCACAGACTTAGCAGATATCTTAAGGCTTCTTCTTAATTATGTGAGTGCTGGTTAAGCTGATCCAATTTCTTATATTCATTATGCAAAACTTGGCTTTTTCTTGACAGTTTTTTCCACAGGTCTCTTCTTACCTGAGCATCTAGGCACCTCTCTCACTATTTGTCTCATGGCTCATTCTCAATATTTATCAGATGAATGAAATAAACAAGCCAGGCTCTTCTGTGATATGTTTTCACATATGTGAATATGACCAACGTCTGTCCTGGCTTTATCTGCTCTAGTCCTGTTTATCCTCTATCCTAATAGAAACCAGCCTTTCTCACATCCGATTTTATTGGCTAACAACTTATCAAACCTGGGTCTGGAGGATGTCCAAAAAGCATAACTTTGAGCTCTATGTTACCTCTTTAAAGTGTCTGATAATGCACTCTTTAAATATCACTGGACTATGTCCGTCTCTAAACTCAGGCTGACACACCAAGGAGAGGATCTGCTCTGGAAGAAGCCAGCTTACTCTTGGATTACAGTGGCACTACGCTGTTTGGCCATGTCAGACGTGACCTTAGACGAGTCAGTTAAGCTGCGAGATGGCAATTAGCTTCTGACATTAATTCTGAGAAGGACATTTTGAGTTGATGTTCAATGAGAAAAAGAAGAAATATATTAATCACAACATAATTTTCCACAGGTCCTGCTTTAACAAAGGATCCTTGATGGTCCAGTCCATTGCTTAGCTTATTGAGCTAAGCTACATTTTTAAAGAGTGGAAATATGGGGTCAGAATTTCTGTTCAGGCAGAGATGGCTTTTGAGGAAAAAAATATTCTCTCTGCATAGGACTGGGGACCTTTACTTTATTATCAGCCCTTGAGAAAATAACCCAGGAGAATGTCTGCTTGCTCACTGACCCACAGCAAATCATTTTGGCACCTAGTAGCACATTAAATTACTCTCAAACCTTAATTTCCAACTTATTTTTAGGGGACAAACATTGGATCATAATCATTATGGATATAACTCATTATTATAGTTACTTTCTAAGTTTCATATCCATAAAAAATTATCCAACAGAAAACATCATTATAAAATCAATAAAAAGGAAGACTAAGAAACACATTCCTTAGATTAAGCATCTCCAACAAAATATCATCCAGCAGAAGAAAGCCAAGGTCCTTTGATTATAGTTAGGGAAGAATGTTGAATTATTACCTGAGTAGTTACTTGAAAAATCCAGACAAATGCAAAGCTCTTGCCTTAATTTCATCTGTTTTCCTAGAACCAGCTTATCCCTATTGTACCAGTTTCTCCCATTGTTTTAGGTAAAACTTGTGTTTCTTTCCATAGTGTTTCTTTCCACAGGAAATTAAAGTCTATACTTTTCCAGCAGGCAATAGTACAAGTCTCTACTTAGGTGGGCAAGTGATAAAATATATCTTAAATTAACAGGTAGTTTGAGGCACATGTGGCCAAAACCTGAGCTGAAGGCTTTCCAAATGTTGACAAAACATACTTCATGGAGGGCACGGAACATCCCAAAAGATCCATAGAGCTCACAAAAAGGTAATTAAAACCAACCCTACAAGCTATAAAGCTTGGAAAAGGCTTATGGAAGGCAGAGATTGAAGAAAGAGAGACACATGCAATGAGAAAGAAAGAAAGAAAGAAAGAAAGAACGAACGGAAGGAAGACAGACTAAAGAAAAAAGGGTGGTGAAGTCGTGAAGGGGTTAACTCCAACAGCCAAGAGGCACAATTAGAAAATATATATTAAGAGTTGGGCAGAATCGCATATTGAAAATGCATGCAGGCCAGAGAAATGAAGGAGCAAGGCACTAAGAGAAAAAGAGGAAGGAAGCAAAATAACTAAAGGAAAATAAGTAAAAGACACCAAGGGCTAGAAAAGATCACTTAAAAAAACTATCTGGCATTTATTCATGTTTTACCATAGCCATTATCTGCCAGAGCTGAAATTACTGTATTCCTCTGCGATTCACCTTAATAGACTTAGCCAGGTGCATTATCTGTAAGCATCCTCATTCAGGAGAAGAATTAGCCAATCATGGGTCTGGATGTGAATTTAAGGGACAAGAATAACTGAACGCTCTCCAAAAGATATTTATGCAGTGGTCCAATCAGAATTGCATAAATTACTGAATTCAATTGCCAGGAAAAGGGGTTAAATTTAATACAGCTAGACAGCTGAGCAGCTGCTTTCATGATTTAAATAAAAACAAGCTGAACCCCTTGCTGTCAGCTCAGTGATATATGACTTGTAATGGGATGTTTCCAACCTTCACTTCCATATGGCCGCCTCCACTTTAGGTAACGCTCTTTGCCTCTAGTGCAACCCACTTTTTAGAAAACATCTGGGTCCCATTCCTGCACTGTTAGCTACAATGCTGCCTCCTACAAACACAAATGATTCATTGGACAACATCCCTTCACTTCAGGATCAAATTAGGGAGTTTCATTGATAATTTTATCATGTTTACAAGGAGAGACAATGTATGTGAACATGGCACACATTCAATCTGCAGAATTCCTTCACACACTGTTCAGACCAGTATAGATAACATATTTAAAATTAAAGGTGAATTTTAGAAAAAAAAATGAAAGGTCAGCCCCAACCGAGTGGAAGTTTTGTCTTGCTACTACTTTTTTCCTTTCTTCATTGACACATTCTCCCTGCCCTTCCAAAAAATAAAAGTCAAGGGAGATGAGAAGGCAAACAACCCTTGAAACAGTAGTTCTAGTACGGGGTGGGGGGTGAGAATTTTGCCAATTTTTACAAAACTTTTACTGATTTCAAGGTCAAATAAAAAGAATATATTTTACTGTGACAATGCTTACGGAAAAATGAAAGGTTTATTAAGTAAACGCTATTTCCCAATGTGGGGCTCAAAGTCATGAACCCAAGATCAAGAGTAGAATGAATGCTCTACTGAGCGAGCCAGCCGGGGACTATGAACACTTTCATATATAAATTACTCATTATTTGAACCAAATCATTATGTGTGTCTTGCAAACCAAACCGTAGTGCTCATGTTTTCTAATAAGATATTGACTACTGCAGAGTCCAAAATATTCTAGACGCTACCCTGAAAAGGGAATTAGAAACATTCTCTTGATACATGACGAGAGTGTTGTGCCTCCAGTGACACTGTATGTGGTTAAACACAAACCACATTTCCCATTGTTAATTCATGAAACCCGAGTCAATGTTATAATTTATACAATTTACATTAATTTCACATTTTTACAAATGCTATACAATTTACATACATTTCTTGTTAGAAAAAAAGTGTCTACACATAGGCCCATTTTAAACCAAGTTTTTCAAAATGATGATTTTTCTCATTAAAACTTGACAAAAAGCAGCAGGAGTAGGAAGAGAGTAGAAGCAGCAGCAGTGGCACCAGCAGCAGCTTAGGGGTGGCTTGGCTGCAGAGGTTTTAAGAGGTCTGTGTCAAGAAAGGAGCCACAAAATAAAAAGAAGAAGCATTAACAGTTAAAGCAGTGTTTCCCCCCCTTTTCATTTTTCTTTCTTTTCTTTTTCTTTTTTTTTTTTTGCAAGAGTGTAAACGTTCTCACGTGTTTCCCCTCACAGTTATAAGCTTATTTGTACTCTACCAAATTAAAGGTCAATAAAGTTCACAATAAAGGTAATGGGGGTGGTTCCAGGTCCTGCTTAAAGTTTGACATGCCATTTTCCAGGCCCGACCTGGTGGGTCTCTCCCCAGTCTTGGTGCAGTCTGGAGGGAGCTGCGGTCGGGGGATCAGCATTTTCACACGCAGACACTCCCTTTCACATACTGACATTCTTAGCCCAGGCAACTTCATCACTGTCTCTATACGTGAGCCTTGGACAGAGGATTTCTTCAGATGCCTCTGCTGAGACCCCCTCCCACCAAGGGGAAAGTCGGGGAAACTTTGAAGACTCTATTCTGATTTAGTGCAAAGTACTTGTCTACTTTTAGCCTTACCGTCTTGCTCTTTCCCCCAACCCAGGGCCCATGCAACTGCTGGAACCTTTCCTTGGGGGCTCCCTTGGCAGTGAGAAACAACTTCCACGCCTGTGCTGATCTACCTCACCCTTCCCCTGTGCGGGAAAAATGGAACGGGAGGAGTTGGTGCTTTCTCGGGTTTTAGACTCCTGCTTATACCGAGCAGTAGTAGAGGCCCCATCATCTCTGGCTCACGGCTTTCATCAGTGACTCTGACACCTCGCAGTTCAGTTTGCTCTCTCTTAGCTCTGGTCAGCCCCAGCCAATACTAATGAGCAAAATTCACTCATTTACAATTTAAAGCATCATAAGAAGGGGCTTTTCAGAGCATCCCAAAGTATAAAGTGTGAGCCCCTTAAGTTCTCATTAATTCCTGAATATATCAATTGGATGGTTATCGCAGGGCAAGCAGAGTTTGTGGAAGGACGGGGGTACAATTCCTGCTACACTCTGTCACACTGGGATGCTTGCTCAACTTTTAATGCCTTTTTGTCCTTTTTGTTTTACAATCAGAAGCTCTAAATAAGAGAGTTTGATGGATGCTGGTTCTGCATTAATCTCACTACCCCAGCACTGTAAGTGACTGTATTGATCCTCAATACTTCCCACCCTATCTGAAGGCATAGTTCAACATGTCATCATGAGCTTTCTTTGAAGTCCGTTTTTTATTCAACATAATGCAAAATTTGCATTATATTTAATGATGCTGGTTTGTTCAAAGGTAAAAATGTGTTAAACATCATGTCATTTAAGAAAGTCTATACCCATGTTTATTCACTAGTTTTGCATAAAAACAGACCCTACTTAACTGATAGGCATATTCCACTTTCTAAAAGCAAAAGCTAGTGGAGTCTGTCATATCTGGAGTAGGAACTTAGATCATCCAGGCATTACTGAATTATCTGTTGGGATAATTCTGGTCTTGCAGGCTTCTGTGAGGATAAGACGAAATGAAGTGATCTTCAACACCTGTTTATTTCTCTTTCTTTTGCACTCTTTTCACATGCAACTGGTTTAAAAGCTGCTCGGCTTTGTCGTCCAGATGCTGCATGGTGTCATGGCCAAGGTAACATCATGACAATCAAAAATAATGCAAAGGTAATTCATATATTCCTTGCTGACTCTTACAAAAATGCCAAAGGGGGGAGGGATTATGCACATAAAATGAAAAGGTCTTTAAAATCCTTTTCACCATTTCCCTCCCAAGTCACATTTGTCTTGGAAGTGTATCTGCTCTCAATCTCTCTCACAAAAATCTCCAAAGTGATTTTTTTTCTCATCGCCCCACCTGCTGAATGTTTTCTTCTCCCTTCCTCAGCTTTCAGACTGATCTTTTCAACAAAAAGCTTTCTACCCTCTCCATTACCCATTTGCTCACTCAGTGCAGCAACCACCCAAGCTTCTAGACGGTAATAACAACTGCTCTTCATTAGGCATGGGAGGTGGAGACTTTGGGGTCCACACACATTTGTGGAACAGGATTTGTGAAGCTACATGGCTTACACACGATCACAGATTTTATAAATGAAAGATTTAACATTTACTTTTTTCTCCTCCTTCCCTCCCTCCATCTTCCCCACCATCCCTGTCCCAGTGCTCTCCTTTAATAAACCAAACAGCCTTAATCACACCTCAACATGTCAATACATGGAGCATAAAAACAAGTCCTGCACCCCTGCTCACTTGATGGACAAGAGGATTGCAGAAGGGTGAGGAGTGATCAGTTAATGAATATCAAAGTATTTTCTGGATAGAAAAGCTCTGCCTTTATAACTTGGAAAGTCGCTGCTACGATTTGCAAAATATATGCTACAGATCAACAACAAAAAAAATGTGCCAGTGAGTAGAATCCGGATCAAAGGAAGTTTTATATAACAAAATTGCCCAATTATAGCTCCACACTCCAGTACTCTTTAAAAACACAGTAATTACACCAATATTTAATGTTAAATGTGAAAACCACACACACACACACACACACACACACACACACACACATACACATGCACAAAATCTCACCAAAATTCCATCTGGTTCAGTAGGTAGGCAGTGCTTGCAACAGCAACTAAAAGCAGGATAGAAGGAGAGAAGGAAGAACAGAGGAGTGCTAAAATTGAACAAAGCATTTAAAGAGTAAATAGAGTTTTTGAAAAAGCAACTTGTGGCAGATATGTAGTTTTACATCACAATTCCTATCCTCTTAATGTCAGACTACTGTTCTAAAGAAAGAGTAACATTATATTTGATTCACACCAACTCTAAAAAAAAAAAAAAAAAAAGAACAAGAACTCAGAGAAAAATTGAGGACATCAGGAAAAAGAAAGCACAAGGATGGCTTCCACATCTATAGATTTTTACACAAACATATGACTTTTAAGTTTTGGACTACTATGAAGTAGCTTGACGGAAAGGGTGGTAAAATGTATCGGGTAAAAGAAATTCATGCACCGCCCTTGGTACTGTGCACCCTTATCTGGCTGCATTAAGGACACACTCTTCCTGAAATCACAAAATGCTGTAGGGAAGGTGCAGGCAAGAAAAGAGCCCACCTCTTGCAGAGCTTAAGGGAGAGATTTGAGTATGGAGATTTGAGTATGGAGAACCAGTTACAAACGTGACACGGAGAATGCAGATTACCAGGGGCTGGAGAAAGGGGATGAAGGCGTCATTGCTTAATAGTAAGAGTTCTGTTTTGGAGTGATGGAGAGGTTCTGAAATAGATAATGGTAATGATGACATAACATTGTGATGTAACCTGATGCCACTGAACTCTGCCTACACTTGAAATGCTGACTTAACACACCCTGAATTGTATACGGAGAAATGGTCAAATTGATAAACTTTGAGTTATGTATATTCTACCCTGATTAGAAATAAAAGAAGAAATGAAGCAGCTGATACAAAACTAAATCAAACCAAAACCAGAACAAAAACACAAAAAGCAAAATCGATGGCAGAGCATAAAAACCTAAAGGAGATAGTGCAACACTTCGAGATTAACAAGAGCAACAGATTAACCACATGAAAAAGCCCTTGCTGCCTAGGCTGAAGAGCCCAAGGGAGGGAAAGGAGGATCACCAGAGTGTGAGAGTCAACTTCCAGCAGGACTGAAACCACAAAGGAGACACGACCACTGCTGAAGAAGCTGCCCAAAACAGTCAGAGGAGAAAACACTCTGGCTTCTGCCTTCCTCCTGTCAATTTCCTGTTGTTGCTCTCAGACATTACGGAGCCTGGTTGTGCAGTTTGCAGGGTTCAGTCCCTTGTAATCCAGAGCAGAACAAACAAAAGACAGGAAATGGATGTGGGAGAAACAAGCTGGCAACCCACACACGACATGCGTCGCCAGCAGCGTGGCTGGGCATATCTCAAAGGAATCTGATCAAACATATTACAAGGAGCTGACCAAATTCTAAAACATATTAGAGAAAAAAAGTCCAAATATATCTTTACCTAAAACTCAGCCACTAACAACAACCTCTGGTAAATGATTAAAAACAGTCCCTCCATCCATTTCTTTTTTAGACCACAGGTGGATTTATGTTTATCAAATAAATTATAACTTGAATCTTCCAATGTGAGGCTCATTATTTCCTATCTCACAGCAGATGTCATTGTTTTCTTGCCATCTTAGAGTGCTTTTTTCTGTGTGACTGTCTCTCTCTCCCAAGGTCGGTAACATACTTCATATCTTAATTTTCATAGCACAGCAAAGAACCAAGGGAGAAAAAAAAAGTCCTGACTTGCTAGTCTGCTGATGCCTTACTTGGACACTGGTCTTGTCTGCACTCAAGCCATTTTCAAAATATGCAACCCAATAAAATAGTTTACAAAACAGCTCTTAGTGAAACACTTTATCCTTTAGAAACCCACCCATGGCTTTTTTTCCTCTTACAGCATAAACTCTTAACGTCTTTGGTCTACAGCAAGGGTCAGCAAAATTTTTCTGGAAGGGAACACACAGTAAATATTTTAGGTTTTGCAGGCCATATGGTCTCTGTTACAACCACTCAATCTGCCACCCTATGTAAAAGCAGCCATAGACTATGTGTAAACACATAGGAGTGGCTATGTTCCAATAAAACTTTATTTATGTACATTGAAACTTGAATTTCATAAAATTTCAGGTGTTACAAAATATTCTTCTTTTGGCTATTATCCTACTATTTGAGCATATAAAAGCCATTTACTAGCTGTCGGGCAGTAAAAAAAAAAAAAAAAAAGGCAGACTGCAGACCCCTGAGTTACAAACCTGCTGCCTAAGATTTGGCCACCATTTTCTTTTCCGGTCTTATGTCTCCCCATCCTCCACTCTTACCTATGGTTTAGTTGCCTGAGCTATTTACTGTTCTCAGAGTGGGTCATGCTACTTGCTATGATTTTCCTTGGCCTGGAATGACTTCTCTTCCTTCTGTGAATTCTGCAAACGCCTGCTCCAAGGAACCCTTCCAGAGACTCTCACCGACCACTACTGCAATTACTGGAGAATGATGGTTCCTGTTAGTGGAACTACAATCAGAAATAAGTGCCTTTTTGTTTTCCCTTGTTTTGTTTTGTTTTTTTCCTAGAGACAAATTAATTGTTGTTTTGGAAAACAGATCCTAACGAAAAAAAATAGAGGTTGAGATCACTGTCACCAACAACAGCCACGGACCCTTAGGGACCTGTAGATGAAATGCTGAGAAATGACACGGGTGACTTTTTGTCAGTTTCACTCTCTTTGAATGAAAAGAGGAAATAATTCACTTAGGAAAGTAACTTAAAACATAAGTTTTTAAAAACAAACTGGTAAACAAGGCAATTTTGAATTCTGGAATGAAAAATCTGGGTAAAATTTTTTTAAGGCTAATTCGGGAGATTGTAAAGAAATTCCACACAAAAGGTCACTTATTCTTCTCTGCCTTTCGGTAATCTTTAGGATATGGTCCCTAAAAGCATTATTAGTGGGACCATAATAACAACTTCATAACAGTTATCAAACACTGAAAATATTAAATAAGGGACAATAAGATAACACTCCCTATGTCATTAGCAAGAGGAGCGAGTTTAAGGAATTTAAGTTACTATACAGTGTCAAATATTATCAGTGTATAAGTATTTAAAGACAGACATTGGAGGGATTACTTAGTTGGAAACCATTATTGTAAAGATTTAAAGGATAATATTCTCTCTTATTAACAGGATGCTGTGTATGTCCTAAGATATGATTCTATCCTCTTAAAATGCATGTTTGTATGCTGTTTATAAGTAACATGTTACTGTATTTTTCATGAAGTTAGAGAATAGGTTTATTAACAAATTAGTTAGTGAACAAAAGGAAACAGCTTTTGATAGTTAAGTATGGCAAAAGGAGATAAAGATTCCTGTCTTGAATTATCTGTATCAGATATTAGATACGGAAATGCTGTTCTGAGATCCATGCTTTGATTTGGACATAAGAAATATGTATGAAGACAATAATCCGTCCCAGGACTGAAGTGTATAATTCAAAAGTGTAAAGGGGCAGCTACAGAAGACATAATTGGCAGGTGCAATGAAGTGATACAATCAGCCCAGATGTAAGTTAGGAATATGTAATTTAGATACCGAAAAATTCAGGGTGCTGCCCTCCTGTTATCTATCAGAAGTTGCTCTAATTAAAGAAAAAAAAAACTGCTATCTAATGACTGATTAGTAGCAAAGAGTTGAGTTGAACCTTTTTATATACGTCAGATTTTCATACCTATTTTATCAGCAAATTAACTTAAAAATCCCCAAATGAAATAATTACATGCAAAGTAAACTGAAGGGCACAATAAATGTAACTTTCCTCTAAAACCTTAAACAACTAAGAAATAGCCATTTAAGAAAGAGGAAATAGACAACCCTCAGTATAAAAAGCAAAGTGATCTTTATGGGTAAGGCAAACAAAAAGTCTTTGAACGCTCTTCTTCCATAAACATTGTGTAATCAACCTCAAATTTGCCTTGTAAGTTTTGGAACTTCCTGAAAGATTATTTTGCTGTGAAGCTCTGTTTCTGCACATATTCATACCAGACAGTGGAGAGAGAACAAGGCGAAGTAGCTTCCAGAAGCAGCAGCTGAGATCCAGAACATGTGGGTGGAGAAATTGTGTCTACCAACGCTGTATGTTCTTTCTAATTTGGAAGGTCAGGCTTATGTCAGAGTTTTCAAAGACATTTTCAACAGAAAATATGAAAGTAACATCAAGGGAGAGAAGAAGCTCATGAAGCTTCCTTTTCCCTACACTGTCCCTGTGTTTTCTTCATTTGTGAAAAAGAGAAGGAAGAGATTGCCTTGGTATTTAACATCTTGTCTACAGTTCTGTGACAATGTGCACATAGCATTTTTGGGTTAGCTCTAGAGAAAAACTTTTTCCATGCATAAAGAATAATTTACAGAAGCACCTGCGTGGCTCAGTTGGTTAAGCATCCAGCTCTTGATTTTAGCTCAGGTCATGATCTCACAGTTCATGAGTTTGAGTCCCACATTGGGCTCTGCACTGGCAGATGAAGCCTCCTTGGGATTCTCTCTTTCCCCCTCTCTCCTCTCTCTCTACCCTTTGCCTGGCTGTTGTCATGTACTCTCTCTCAAAATAAATAAATAAACATTCAATAAAAGAATTTACATTTGAAATCTGATGATGCAAATCTACAGAATTTAAAGTCTGTTTCAAGAGATGGGACTTAAGAAGGCAAGGAAATGAAAAGAAATGCAACCATAAAAATAAAAAGTTAGGGTGAATGTTCCTCTTGCAATTCTTCTTGTAAAATATCCACAGTTGTCCTTTAAATAATAGTTATATACATATTTACTAACCAAGATGGTCTTAAGTTTCCCTCATCTGACTGAACTGTAGAGTCTTTGTGACCACAGGACTCTGACCTCCTTTTCCTTTGAATATATACTTCATTTATGTATTTGTTTATTTATTTTATTTTTAAATGTTTATTCTTTTTTTGAAAGAGAGAGACAGAGCATGAATGGAGGAGGGGCAAGAAAGAAGGAGACTCAGACTTCAAAGCAGGTTCCAGGCTCAAAGCTGTCAGCATAGGGCCTGATGCAGGGCTCGAACCCACAAACTGCAAGCAAATGAATAGATCTGAAGTCGGACACTTAATTTACTCAGCCACTCAGGTGCCCCAGAATATTTACTTTAGAAAGCTTGCAACTGTAAATTATTCTCTGCCCTTGTGAGATGTAAATTTTTTGGATTTTAATCAGTTTTAAAACCCAGAAATGTCTTTCTTGGGGAACTGGGAGTCATTGAAATATGATCATCAAGACAGATAGGACCCTATCCTCTAACTTCTGTGGGAGGGTAGAAGCCTAACTTTCATAAAAGTCAACTGTCAAACACAGATGTCCTAAGCACATTGACCAACTTCCCTACTAACAGCCTCAGCTATTCCTCCATTAGCTCACTCCAACACTGAAAAATCCTCCCCCCTTCTGTTCAAGTATTTGTTCCTTATTGAGTTGAGTTTAGTTTTTCTTCCTTATTGCAGTAGCCTGGACCAATATTCTAAAATAAAGTCTTCCCTGCCATTTTTAAGTATCTAGAACATTTTTTTCTTTTATAATACACACACATGTGCACACACAGACACATTTTAAAACATTTTAAATATCTAATACTTCAAAAATATTAATAATTAGTATTATGCTAATATAAATCATGTAAAATATTACTTACATTATTAATAATTTCATAAAACATAACTGCATTACTACATGGCAGATACTGTTTAAAGTTGTTTGCATAGATAAATGTACTAAGTTTCACAGTGACTTTATGAAATAAGTATATTATTATCATCTGTTTTATAGATGAGGCAATTGAGACAAAGACATGTTTAAATAACTGGCCCAAGGTCACACAGGTAGTAAGTAGCGAAAGTGAAATTTGAATTCAGGAAGTCTGACTCCAGATCTGTGTCATTAACATTGCTGTAGGCCAACTCCTCAAATGTCACCAATATAA
Source organism: Hyaena hyaena (assembly GCF_003009895.1). NCBI lineage: Eukaryota > Metazoa > Chordata > Mammalia > Carnivora > Hyaenidae > Hyaena > Hyaena hyaena. The sequence goes on from NW_024081323.1 coordinate 101,377, forward strand.
TTTGTTTCTTTATTTATTTATTTTGAGAGTGAGAGAGAGAAAGCGTGCATGTGAAAGTGCATGGGGAAGGGGCACAGGGGGAGAGAGAGAGAGAGAGAGAGAGAGAATCCCAAGCAGGCTCTGCACAGTCAGTGTGGAGCCCTACACGGGACTTGATCCCACTAACTGTGAGATCATGACCTGAGCCAAAATCAAGAGTCAGATGCTTAACTGACTGAGCCACTCCCACCCCTAACCAACATAATTTGTTGATATGACAAGCTGAGTTTGTTGCTTATTGCCTTAAAAGAGATCATCACTTCCAGAGCTTCAGCAATGTCCCTGAGAGAATCAAAGGCCAGAATTTATTGAAAATTCAACATATAGTTTACGGCATGTCTTACAAAGGGGTTATGACTTAATTAGGATTGGATAAAGGTCCAGATACAACAGTGTAGGATTGGTGGACGTAAGCTGAAGATATTTGAGACAAAAGGTTTAAGGAATTTAGGGCACAAACTGTCACTGCTTTCTGGTGAAGATGAATCAGTCTGGATGTATATGAAATGTTAAGCAATCTACCAGGGTTAAAGTCATGCTAAAGAATACAGTAGTCTTCTTTTAACAAGTATGGTATTGGCATTTAAAGCAGTATGCTATTGGCATAAAAACAGACACAAAGATCAATGGAACAGAAAAGAGAGCCCAGAAATAAATGTACACATACATGGTCAATTAATTGGTGATAAAGAAGCCAAGAACAGACAGGGAAAAGGACAGTCTTTCAATAAGTGTTTGGGAAAACTATGCAGCCACAAATAAAAGAATGAAACTGGACCACTATCTTACACCATACATAAAAAGTAATTCCAAATGGATTAAAAACTTAAATGTAATGCCTGAAACCATAAAATTCTCAGAAGAAATCAGGTCCTTGACATGGATCTTGGATGATTTTTTGAATCTGACAGCAAAGAAAAGGCAACAAGAGCAAAAATAAATAAGTAAGAGTACATCATACCAAAAAGCTGCACATGGGGTGCCTGGGTGGTTCAGTGTCCAACTCTTGATTTCAGTTTAGGATTTGTGTCGGGCTCCATGTTGAGCCTGAGTGTGGAGCTTGCTTAAGACTCTCCCTTTCTCTCCCTCTGTCCCTCTTTTCCACTTGTTCTCTCTCTCTCTCTCTTTGTCTCTTTCAATAAAAAAGCTCTACAAGGCAAAGGAGCAAAGGAAAGAATCAACAAAATGAAAATAAAACCTACTGAATAGGGAAAAAAAAAGCATTTGCAAATGAAGGTACACCTATCACTTGATCAGTTTCACTCTTTGGACACTATCCTTTGGAAATAAAAGCAACTTTAAGTAAGAACAGAAAAAGGTAAGGAATAATAAATGCTGGTGAGGGTGTGGAGAAAAGTGAACACTCATATACTGTTGGTGGGAATGAAAATTGGTTTAGCTACCATAGAAAATCATATGGAGATTTCTTAAAAAATTAAAAATAGAGCCACCATGTGATCTAGCAATTCCAGTTTGGGAAATTTACTCAAAAACAATAAAAACCCTAACTTGAAGAGATACATGCACCCCCACATTTATTGCAGAATTATTTACAGTATCCATGATATGGAAACAACCTAAATTCCCATCAATGGATAAAAGGATAAAGAATTAGGAGAACCTAAATGACCATTCATGGAATTAAGTAGTGACTGGCAGAATGACATCTCTCTTTGAAATGGATGAATTATATAATTGGTCCTTCAACACACACACATACACACAAGACACACACACACAAAATGGAACACTGGTTAATTATGAAAAATAATGAAATTTTGTCATTTACAAAAACATGGATGAACCTTTAGGGCATTAGGTCAAGTAAAATAAATCAGTCCGAGAAAGAAAAATTCCAAATGATCTATAATCTCTCTTATATGTGGAATCTAACAATCAAGTAAAACATCAAGCTTGTTGATTTGTGGTTGCCAGAGACAGAGGGTAGAGATAGGAAAACTGGGTGAATGGGACATAAATTAAAAACAAACAAACATATCACCTCCCTATGTAATAATTCATTTTTCCACAACAAGCAGATGCCATGTAACTGGAAAAACCTAAACTGATAAGGTAGGGTGAATCTTCCTATGAAATGGTATGCATAATTTCTTTTTCTTCTTAGTTTCTATATATAAAGGGAAATTAAATCAAGGAGACTTTGTCTACTTCAGAATAATAATTCTTTTTGTTTTTAATTTGAGAATCTCAAAGAGCATTTTAAGCTAAGTTGTTAGAAAGATGACAGACATTATATTTTTGTTTTGACAAATATCTTGGTATATTAAAATTAAATACTGGGTCAGAGGAGATTCTGAAATTCATTTCAAAGGACTGTATCCTCCTTTTGATTAAAAAGAATGCATACCTGTAATTCACATTTATTATGTAACAATCTAAAAGGAGAAGGAATTTAAAAAAAAATGTCATCCCACAGGCTAGAGGAAGCAATTGTTAATGTTTAGGTTTTTACAAAAAAAAAGTAGTCAAGTCATGTGAATGTACGCAGTATACCCTGGAGTCAGGGCAATAGGTTCTCACCATCCACGCTGGGGATGGGGGTATATACATTAAGTTCTTTACATCTTGTAAAAGAATGCTGAAGCATTTTATGTTTTTCTGTGAAAGTAGTATACTGTCAAATAAATTAACTTTCTTAGATTAACATTTTAATATGATTTTTAAGGCACCATTTATATTAACAAAGCAATCAGGACGATCTGTAAATTAATCAGAGTGTTTTAAATATCATGTAATTAGGTATCATTTAATTCTTTGTAGGTGTTTCTACAAATTAACATATTCTGAACACCTTGTTGAATTGAAGAAAACTGTTTAATGAACCCCACTAGTTTTAAGCCTTAAAAGCGTAAACTTTTGTCTAGGACATAGAAGAACAGGGTGTTTTTCATATGTGTAATTTCTCAACCATCGATTTTGAAACTAACATTTTCACATGTAAGTATCTTGGTTTTTTTTTTTTTTCCTTTTGTTTTTGTTGTTTCAACCAATTATGAAGGAATAACTGGTACTTCCGATAAAAACTTTTAAAGACAAAACATGTTTTCTCCTAACAGATGATCAAACTACCTTGAAGACACAATTTAATGAAATAAACAACTACTTTTTTAAGTTTATTTATTTATTTATTTATTTACTTTAAGAGAGAGAGAAAGTGAGAGAGCAGGAGAGGGGCAGAGAGAGAGAGGAAAAGAGAGGATTCCAAGCAGGCTCCCCACTGTCAGCATAGGGTCCAATGCAAGGCTCAAACCCATTAGCCCTGAGATCATGACCTGAGCCAAAATGAAGAGTCAGATGTTGAACTGACTGAGCCACTCAGGGGCCCCTAAACAACTATTTAGTAAATATACACTAAATGTCTGGTATGCCAAGGTTCTTTAAAATAGGGTTTCCAGGGACACCTGGGTGGGTCAGTTGGTAGACATTCAAATCTTAATTTCAGCTCAGGTCATGATCCCAGGGTTGTGGTATGGAGCCCTGGATCAGGTCTGTACTGAATGTGGGGTCTACTTAATATTCTCTCTCTTTCTCCCTCTGCCTCTCTCCCCAACTCACTCTCTCTCTCTTTTAAAAAAAAATAAATAAATAAAATAAATAAAATAACAGGGTTTCCATATGTGGTAAATACAAATACAGGACACTCAGTTAAATTTCAATTTCAAATAAACAATGTGTATGTTTTCAGAATATTTAGTCCCACATATTATTTGGAATACTTATACTGAAATTATTATTACTTATCTAAAATTTAAATTTAATGGAACTTTTATAATTTATCTGACAACTCTCCTTAGTAGCTAGTTTTCCTCTGAGAAATGGTGAAAGAGATGAAAGCTAGTGAGGATATGTTCTTTTATTTTACTCAGTTCTTTTTAACAATTTCCCTTCCATGGTTTGCTTTCTTTGACTTAGGCTTTCACTTGGGCTTAAATTCAGAGATGAAGGCAGACTCACTCTGTCTTTTTATTCTGTAAGTAGGTACAACTTAATCTTTATTAAGGTTAAAAAGCAAAGACAACTTGAAAATAATGTTATATACAATATAAATGCTATTTTCTGATAACTTAAAAAAATCACTATCTTCTCCTATATTCCACATTTATAATAAATACAGATGCTTGTCTGGATAAAGTATATTTAGGAAAATTTTCAGAGTTCTAAGACATTATCAAAAGAAAAAGAATAAACAAAAAAAAAACATCAAAAATTCATGAACACTTGCAATATACTCAGACCCTTGCTAGAAGCTTTAAAACACTTTCCTAAAGGCTTAAGTCTCACAATATCTGTGTGATTTTTATCCCTAAAATGGGAAAAAAAGTTCAGTAGAATTCATTAACTTCTGTAGGCAACAAGTCTAGTAAATAGTTAAAGCAAAATTCTAAGTATATGTTCTTATTTAAAAAAAAAATTAAGAAAGAGAGCGAGAGACAGAGAGAGAGATAAAAACAGAGGGAGAGGGTCAAAGAGAGGGGGAGAGAGAAAATCCCAAGTAGGCTCCATGCTGTCAGTGCAGAGTCTGACACAGGCCTTGATCTCATGAACCATGAGATCATGGAGCTGAAATCAAGAGTTGGATGCTTAACCAACTGAGTCACACAGGCACCCCTAACTATATTTTTATATACTAACCATATTTTGTCCATCATACCAGCTGGATGTAGGTTCCAATCAGCTTGAATTAATTGCCATAAATGGTGCCAAAAAAAGTAATCATCTATACCAGGGAAGGTCAATGAGTTACCATCAGGAAATATAAACACCTAGAGATATAATGTGCTCACCCTGGTAGGACCCATCCTGGTGTGAAGCCACCAGGTGAACATGCAGCAGACAAGTAAACATTATGGAAGTCAAGTGAACAGTGTTTAGGTTAAGAATGACATACATGGGAAAAGCAAGACTCCCATATGTTGACTTTGCTGTGCCTATTCCTTCACCCTAAAAGAACAACAACAACAAAATCAAACAAGCAGACAAACAAGCAAACAAACAAAAAAAAAAAAAAAGAAGAAAAGAAAAGAAAAGAAAAGAAAAGAAAAGAAAAGAAAAGAAAAGAAAAGAAAAGAAAAGAAAACAACTCATATGAGAGATCCAAGATGGAGGTTAACTGGACTCTCAGAATTTTTTTCTCTTCATCTGTTGACTGTCAGTTCCCTCAAAAAAATCATCAGAAAAACTTGTTGATCAACAAAATGAAGTTTAGCAGATGTACTTCAGGGAGGGATAACACTATCACAAGAAAGATAAGAACCTTAGCAATGTCAAGAGGAATATCAGAGAAGAATATTTACAGGGTCTTTTGACCCAAGCCAGGTGATTTTAAAGTGACTCTGTAAAGGCAGAGAACATGTAGAATGGGGAAAAATTCATTTGAAATAATAGTTTTAGATTGGTGGGCGCAGCTTTTGGATTGTAAGTGAGACTTAAACAAGTGTTAGTCTTATAGTAAAACTCTTAGCTGGTTTACAGTCTCCTCACCACATGTGATCTCGAAAGCATTTTTTTTTTTAAACAGGAAGAATAGGATTCAAATTCTCTGTCTTACAGAAGTATTTTATATCATAAGCTTATGTAAGGATGAAATCACATATTAGCTTTAATATATTTCTTGATCACAGTGTTTAGTATAAATTATCATTTAGTAATTAGTAATATCAATAGTCTTGAAATAAAATGCTGGAGGAAAGCATACAAAACACTGATAAGGTTCAATTGCTAACTGGTGGTTATAATGATCTGATCTCTAGCCTGGGTGCATATTAATTCCAGAAACTATAAAAGAGAATTTAATTGACCAACTGAGTTAGAACCTACATCACATAAAAGGAGTCAAGAATTTGTGTGACTAACAAATAAATCCAACTTTGGATTAGGCAAGGGCCTAAATATTTGCATAATTACCACCTTCCCGATTGTAGAATAAGAAAACTTCAAGGAAAAATACATGATAAGGCAAATAAGTACAAAATAAGATAAGCATGTGGAATAATGGGCAGAAACAATATCACCTGACAATTATATTATCTTGGCTATATTTTTTACAAAATTATTTCATCTATTGACTATAGAAATAAAGTAAATGATAGTTAGTGAAGATGATAGATACTACTACAATCTTTTTACCATTCACTAATCTAAGATGGAAGAAAAATTTTAAATCCAAAAACAAGCATTGTTGTTTGGAAAGACGGGGATTGGGGAGAGAATGTAGGAACAGTTGAAAGGAATTTTGTATTATCACTTTAAAAGCCCACTCTAACATACAGGATTTATATTTTTATATATGTAAAAAGAGATTTACATGAAAAAATCTCTTCATTCTCAATATGCAGAGAATGGTCAGATCTCAAGGCAGTATCTTTACAATCCTAAATCATCAAAAAAGTAATCTTCAAATTACCTTTAAGCAAAGTATCTTTTTAGAGTTAGGTGGTAAACATGCATCAATGTTTCTTTGTTCTCCTAAGCAGCTACAGCATTATTATTCTCTAAACTACCCTGTCATTATGATATCATCTGGAGACCCAGAAGTGCATCTGGTTAAAATAGATGGACCCTGGCTACAAAGAAACCCTATGAGCTATATTTTTCCCAAGAAGATAAAGCAAAAAGTTAAATCAATCCAGATCTACTATTTTATTCTCTATTTGGGACTTGGAAGAATGTCTCTTTCTCCAGTGTTTGCCCGTAACTGACAGCTATTGACCGCATAAACAGCATTTGACACTAGGCTGAGAAGAGTCTGCAGTGACTGCGGCTGCAGAATTTCAAAGAGAGAAGCTACACAGTTATAAAAACATATGCCAATTAAACTTTAAATTGGATTTTTAAATATTTTAAGTAGTAATAAAAAAAAGATTGAATTGTTTAGTCAAATGTGGAAATTTTAGCAGTCACCAAAATCCAGAGAAACACCAACTCCAGGAATGCACGATCTGCTTATATTTTCCAAAGCATGGATAATTTCAAGGTTACAACAGGCAAAAATGCCAATTCCTCCAAACTGCTCAACTGGTTTTGTCTTCCACTACTCTCTCAACTTAGAGAGCAGTCAACTGCTTGATACTTTCTAATCATTCCCTGAACTCCCGCTTTCTGGCATCTGGGATTTTGATATTCTATGTATCTATAAATTGCTTTCACCAGCATCACTGTATTTTAGGCCATGAATTAAACAAAAAGTCATCTTTGAAACACCCCTCACCTCTTCTTCGCCACAAGCAATTTTCCTTTCCCCCCAACTCTTAAATTATTTTGCTCACAGTTCCTAGCAAATCTTGCATAAGCAACCAAGTGGTGTATACAGTAATTTATGTATGTAACAAAGGAGGAAATGCACATACTTATGTTTGCATAAGGAAATAGTGAAAAGGATATACAAGAAACACAAAAAGTGAGAAGGAATATACATTTTCGATGTGTACTTTTGTTGATCAACTTAAATTTTTGCACCAGGTGATTATCTGTTCAAAGATGTATTCAAATATAAAAAAGATAATCTTTTTATTATCACTGTTTATTAACATTCTCTTCTTTATTTTCTGGTAAGTTCTCCTAGAACAGTGTCTATACATTGTTCATCTGTTTTATCCCTTACCAGATCTTGTAGAGTGTAGTCATGAGGGCACTGCTTACACTCCTGCCTCCCAACATGCTCATTAGGGCATATTATGAAACAAAAGCTAATTGAAATTAACACAAAGAAACAAATCTTCCCATTCCATGGAAGTAGTAGTTTACAACATTAATGTGTGAATGATGGGACTAGAGCTTCTTTTCTATTTGAATCAAAGACAATAAATTATTCACTCATTTTAAAGACATGAAAATAAAACTAATTCTAAGTGATATACTATGTTGAAAATAATCATATATACTACTGTTAGAATATTTTAAAAGGCATCTTAGAGTATAGAAAATGGAAAACAATGGTTAGTCTGTGGATTACAAGAAGAGCAATGTCAATAAGTGATCTGTGTATTCCTGATTACATGGAAGCTCGAGCTCTCTCGTAGACCAGGGTACTGTTTTGGTATATGACACATTCTCTTACAAATCCTTCATTTCTTTTCATGTTACAACAATACAAGATGTCCCTCTTCACAACTAGTCACTCCACCAGATTCCCGGTGTCACCATTACCTATTAATCTTCAAAGAAAATTTTTTTATCTGAGGTTTGAGGCTTAAGAATATGCCCCTACTTCCTCTTTGACCTGGGGAAACACTAAATACAGTCTAAATTAGGGCCTGGGCTAAACAAATTGACTGAGAGGGAGTCTGCAATTTGCAGCCCTTCCAAATAAGCCCTAGGTTCCTAATTAGCTCAACAAGGAACAAAATAGCATTGCAGCCATCCTTTCCTCTTCTGATCCTCCCCCAACTTGGCAAGACAATGTGCAACCCATGAGGCTCTGTAAAAATAAATCACCATCACAGAGGTACAGTGCACCATAAATATTCAAAACCTAGAATCACAAACCTACAAGTTGGAAGGGTTTCATATGCATGTCCTGAGTGCCCAAAGTTATGGATCATTTTCTCTACTAAAAAGGAGGAAAATGCCACAATGATTACTCATGGCAATTTAACCAAATCTATTTTTAGTTAATTAAGAATATTACTTAACTATTCACTACAAGTCTAATTTTCCCATCCAGAAATAACATAAATGCTTATATTTTCTTCCTAGGATTAGTACAGAAACCAGAGCTCAAAGGAATGATAGAGGAAGAGAAGGGAATCCCCAAAGCATTAAATAATAGGTCTGCATCTTATAGATCATCATCCCCAGACAATCAGACACTACATAAATGTTTCCATTGTTCATTTCCTTTATTGCAGATACAATGAAACTGTCCAGTATGATTAAGAGATGTCTTAGCATAGAAAATAGAGCCATTTCCCTAGAACACATCACAAAATATTTTTTAAAAGCTGATTAAATGGCTCATCGGTTTCATCACAAATCCTTACTAAAGATAAAGAAACCATGCCATAATTCAAACTGCATTTTTGGGGATTAAGTTTTATGCCAAAATGATTACATATTTTAGCAATAGCTCTCTAAGGATGTTGGTTTTACAAAACCGCTTCCAGTGGTTAAAATAGATAAGCATTTCCAAACTAAGTACGCTGCATTTGGCACTCTGTAGAAACTTAACTAACGAATAAACTTGTTTCTTTGGCAGTAAATGCCGCCCACTGTTAATTAAGATAGTCCCTAAATCATATTTTATGTATGGAGTTTGGGAGACGGGGGACAACTAGTAATGCAATCTTATTTCTTACATTCTTTAACAGGTTTTGTAAAGGGTCAGTTAATAGATGATAAGTTGAAGTTTGTTCTCTGCAAAATTATGCTATGTTCTTCTCCAAAAGAAGATAAAAGCTACGAAGTAGAACTTTCTATAAGAACAAGTTCCTGCAGCCTCCCTGCTCTACCAATAACATTAATGTTTTATACTTTTAAAATATTTTTACTGTTGTATTTCCACTTTTCATGGTATGGGAATCTCCAGGTGATGGGTCTTCTCCTGTATTTTGAACACAATATCCAACTCCTCCTTCACATACCTACTTGAATATCAAATGTCTCTATTTTCTTTTTTTTTTTTTTTTTTTTATTTCTAGGAGAGAGACAGCGTGAGCAAATGTCTCTATTTTCTTTTTAATCTATAGTTTCTCACTTTTGATTCTACCTTTCAAGAGATTAAGACTTTCCCTTTTGTCCACCTCCTAGCATCTTTCTCTACCCTTAAAAGCCAAACTTCTAAAACATTTATTCCATAGTCATTGACCTGCTTTCTGGATTCTTATTTTTGCTTTAATCCCAAATAGGAATATTTTCCAATCACTCCTCTAAATGTCTCCTGAACGTGTCACCAGTGCCCCTTGATCACCTTGCTATCCTTATCTTATGTGACTTCCAAAAATATTCTCCTTGAAACTTTATTCCCTTGGTTTTGTGATACAATCTGGTTGAACAATATACACCTTAAAAAAAAAAAAGGGCAGATTAGAGGCACCTGGGTGGCTCAGTCAGGTAAGCATCCATTTCTAGATTTCAGCTCAGGTCATGATCCCAGGGTGATGGGATCAAGCCTTGAATCTGGCTGCACACCAGGTGTGGGACCTGCTTGTGATTCTCAATCTCTCTCTCTCTTTTTCTCTCCATTACACCCCTGCTTCCCCCCACCCCAAAAAAAAGCATAAGGAAAGAAATAATAGTTTATTTATCAGGACATTCATATGCACTAGTTATATTAAGGAAATTGATAAACAATTTAAATCCCAATTGTAGAAAAGTAGATACACTTATCTAAACAAATAAAAGATAGGCAGCTGTTTAAAATGATGCAATTATACATACCTGTATTCTTAATACATTTTCAAGCTGAAATGCCAGATTATAATACTGTATGTAAAGTATAATCTTACTATTTATAAAATGAATGAGTATATAAACATATAAGTACAAATACATAAAATCTTGGAAGGTTATGAATACAAGTGTTGACTGCTGTTATATCTGGTTGGTGGAACTACAGATGATTTTTAAAGACTGTTTCAATTTTAAAAGTTCTACAAGAAATCATTATTTTTCCCAGATGAGAAAAATAATTAAAATAATTTCAAAGTGCTTGTAATTGAATAAATTAAACACAGTAGTGACTGGTTTGGAATTTTGAGCTTATTAACTTGAATAAATGTATTGCTGTCTCACTCCAGACAGATATGTAAAAGTTAATAAAATATGTGGACTATCGTTTCATAATGTTCTCTTATTCTCACTTTGTATATTGAATAGAATTGAAAATAAAAGTTTTGGCATGACAGGCTTGGAAAACTTTACACTGTGAACCACAGTCTTTAAGAGATGGTAAAAGAAAAACATTACTACAACATGGTTATGAGAGCTATCAGTCAAGGTTAGAAGTATACATTCTCTGAGTTACACTTTCTTTTACTCAAACCAGTAGCTAAAATTAATTAAGCAATATGTGCAAATACTGTTCTAAAGCCTTAATATGAAGTGTCTGTTCTTCAGAACAAATTATGAGGTCAGTACCATTATCCCTATTTTAAAATGATGAAAGGGAGCCAAGGAAAGATCACTTCACTTATTCAAGGTCATATAGATAGCTGATCGGGTTTTGAACGAACCTGATTCAAGAGTCTGTGTGCCTAATTATTATGTGATCTGTCCTAATATTTATGATATCTAGAGAGAAAATACCACTACCATATATTCCCATATATGGCCCAATTTTAGAAAGCAGAAAAGTTTAAGTGGTAATTATAGTATTTAGACAGGATATTATCCTCTTATATATCCTTTTGTTGAAATGGAAAATATTTTTCTTTAAAACTAATTAAAATTTCAAACATTGAAAATATGAAATACAATAAAACAATGATAGTCTTCGAATTATAATTATAGTTACATTTTGTTAATTTATATAACTTAAAGGTTATATATATTTATAAAATATAAATATCCTTTCACACATGGGAATAGTCACTTTCATTATCATTCACCACCAAAGCCATATTCTAATTATCTTCAAAATACACTGACACAACCACACTCATACACTTCTGCTGCAACTGTAAAGCAACTGGAATATATCATGTAAAAATCTCTATGTAAACCAAACTTCAATTATTCATTATTTTATTCATTCAATTATTTCATTCAATTCTTCATTATTTTATTCAATACAAATTTCTATGTATGCTGAACTATATAGACACTAGTGATAAAATATACAAAATTGAGGTTAGTAGTAGATGCAGTTGTATAAACGACAAGTCAAAAGATGCTAAAATTGGGGATGCCTGGGTGGCTCAGTTGGCTGGGCGTCTGACTTCAGCTCAGGTCATGATTTTGTGGTTCGTGGGTTCGGGCCCGCATCGGGCTCTCTGCTGACAGCCACCTCAGAGCCTGGAGCCGTTTTCAGATTCTGTGTCTCCCTCTCTTTCTGGCCCTCCCCCTCACACTGTCTCTCTCTCTCTATGAAATAAATAAAACATTTTTAAAAAGGTGCTAAAATTGAAGAGTATATAAAGTGGGCAGAGGACAAATTCCTATCTTATACAGAGAATGGGTTGAGGGGAGATGGAGTTTGAGGGAAGCTTCTTAGAGGAATTGAAGAGTTGAACTCTTAAAAAGAAGGAAGGAATTATCAAACAAAAGAGTAAATAAATGTTCCAAACATAAGATGTCCTATGTATGAATGTAGCCCATGAAAAGACTGGACATGAATCATTAGCTCGTATGGGGACAAAGAGAGCTTAAACACGTCATAATGGCTTGAGAGCTTTTTTTTTGTTTTTTTTAATATTTTTATTTATTTCTAGGAGAGAGAGAGAGAGAGAGAGAGAGAGAGACAGCGTGAGCAGGGGAGGGTCAGAGAGAGAGGGAGACACAGACTCTGAAATAGGCTCCAGGCTCTGAGCCGGCAGTCAGCACAGAGCCTGACGCGGGGCTCGAACCCACAAACCGAGAGATCATGACTAAGCGAAAGTCGGACGCTTAACCAACTCAGCCACCCAGGCGCCCCGGCTTGAGAGCTTTTAATTCCAGCCTCTAAATCTAGAAATTTTGTAGCAGCTGCTGATACAGTTTCAGTAGGAATAAGTGCTTCAAGCAATTGATGATATTCATTACGGATGCTGAATTTTAGAATGGTGACAAGTAAGACTCATCTTATGGCTATTTCCAGGCCACCACATAGGCTCAATTTGGGGGAGTGGCAGGATATGATATTCAATGAATAGGTAAATGTTATTTCAAGTGCTTTTGCTACCTTCAGGAGTCTTGAGTACAGTGCAGGGTCACTCAAAAAACTTCAAAGGGACAGGATGATAATCCCATTTTTATAACAATAATCATTGTATTGTATTAAAAGGTCTTTTATTGTCTGATATCCTCACTATACCCTAAGCTCTTTGACAGCAAAGAAATACACCTCTCTCTATCCTCAGTGAAAAGCTCGTATAGTGAATGAGTACTGATGAGGGTTTTTTTTTAAAAAAAATTAAGACATCATGGAATCTATAAGAATATGAAGACTATAACACACTATGAAGAATTGTTCAGAGAAATAAGATGAGGATTAGGTGTCAAAGAAATCAAGAGAAGAAATTTTGTTTCTAGGAAAGTCACTACTTGTGCTAAAAACTTCAGAATAGTCCTGTAGACAGCTGAGTAATGGCCACAGAATTCAATATTTGGAAAGCTCTTACTGGCCTTAAAGACATAGGAGTGAAATTCAAATTGTAGTAGGTTTAGAAGGAAAGAAGTAGGTGACAGTGGCTTATTCTTGTAAGAAGGTATGGTAAGAAGAATAATGGCAACTAAAGGAACACAAGAAAATTTATGGTAAGAATGTGACTTAATAAGGATCTCCTTAAGGTTAGGATACCTATAGAAAGATGCAAAAATAATTAGTTATTTCAAATATACAGTATTCTAATTTTTCATTGTTTTTCTGCCAGCCTATATCTCTTGTGTAGAGGAGATGATAGTTTTAATCAGGATGAAAGTATATTTCAAAAAGTAATTCTAAAGCAGGACACATTTTTGCATGAAAAATCATCCTCAGCTGAAAGCAGACCTGTGTAGAATGTGCTAGAACAAACCTTACGTTAGTATTAAGACCATGAATATTTAGAAGTTGGAGACATAAAGAGGGGCATAGAAAGGAGGTGATAGAAGGCCAGAGATAATCTCCATCCACTTAGCAAAATTTCCCAAAGCCATACTCATGCCTGGGAAAGGCGTGGGAAATTCCCTCTCTAAATACTTTTTCTCCAGATGTGAAATTAAGGAAGAATTATAATCTAATATCATAGGTTTAATGGTTTCTAAAATTTAACTTGAGAACTTTAGACTTATATAACATTTTCTCTTGTGGAAATGTCCAAAGGAAAGGTTTTACATCCTGAATTAGAACATATCTTTTGATAAACAGCCTTTTTACAAGTCTGAATCAGTATTTATTCCAGATTAAAGACAAATGATTGTATTCCACTCAAAGATTTGTGCTCAATCTTTTAGTAATTGTAGTTGAAGCTTTCAACAGGTTAATATTATTGTGCTGAGTTATCACATTTTGTAAAATGATTATTAATTAAAGTCCAACGTTCATATTCTTTGGCTGACCCTAGCTCCTTTAGATGATCTCTGGAGAACAGCGTCTGTGAAGTGATGTTTTAAACCATGACGATCTATTAATTTTGTTTAATGCTCAAGTTAGTTGCCAAAAAGTATTTATTAGGATACTCCCAGTATTAGAGAGAGAATCCTAAGACATTCAAGTAGTAGTTACATTCCCTTGTTAAGGGAATCAAACTAATACACTTGAAAAGTTAAAGCATGTAGTGTTAAAGAAGAGTCACTCTGCATGTGTGAACAATGTGCTAGATGTAAAAAGTTAATGATCTGTTTATTTATAATAGGTAGAATCACAGTCTGGTAGCATTCAAGTATTATGGATACTGTCTGATGCTTTGATAATATATTCCAGTAAGTAAAAGGCTCAGACGGAAATGAGCCTTAAAAGGAAAGTGAATCACATGCATACTGATTTATGTCACTGAATTGATTTGTAGATATAAGTCTGAAGTTGAAGAAACTCTTGAGACGACCACTTGAAAACATTTGAAAAGATTCACCTCTGAATTTTATTATAGGGTCAAACAGACAAAGCACAGTCAGATGTGGAAATGAAAAATTTATGTGTGAATGCCTTAGCCAAAAAAATTGTTTCTGAACCAGAAGAGTTTGTTCATTCGTATATCTATGTATACCTAAAATAAATGTTTTACTTGACCATATTAATATTTGATAGCTCAATTAGAATATTAAATACCGCAGCCCAATTCACAATACCTATCTCATTTTTTAAGATAGCCCTTCATTGTTTCCTTAGTTATTCTCATACTACAGGGTCCTTTTTCTTTATTCATAGCTGACAAATTCAGGGATGGACACTTAAACAAATATGAGCTAATCAGATTCTCTCAAAGGAAGTTGGAAATTTGAACTCAATAACAGACTAGGGGTATGTAGCAATCAGGTATCAACCAGGAAAATAAACACTATTCTGGGTCATTAAAACAAAGGGAACTTAATGCAGGAAGTTCATTACATTTGTGATTAAAGAGCTACGAAGCCAAATGGGAGAAAGTGAATCAGCACTAAAGGAAGCTACTACATCCCTAGGATGGAAGAATAAAGTAAAGGCGTATTGTTACCAGAGCTAATAGAGAAAAAATGGTCCAAAGTCCTTGCCCTTGTAGCATTAATATAGAAATGGGGATGGATAATAATTATACAGCTTATCAAGGGGTCTTTTTAGTCTCTACTTAACATTCTGACTTCATGGACTGCCCAGTCTGCACAGGGGATATACGACAGAAACCACAGAAGGGCAATGTCAGGCACTCCTCCCAAGGGAGTCCTTGTAATAGCCACCTAGCAAATAGTTGAAAGTACAAGGAGATAAAGTCCACATGGGGCAGGTGCTGGAACTATGGGGCAGCACTGATCTGCCTTGAAACTTTATCTATGTCAGGTGTTAATGTCCGCCACCCCCCGCTTTACAAAGAACACACTAGTTATAAACTTAAGACATTCAGAGAAGCCCAAAGTAGGATGCACCTATCAGCTATTTATAATTCTTTAATTTTCTCCAGGTCCAATGGAGTTGACCAATCAATAATCATTATAAGCAATAATACTTCACAAAATAGTTGACATCATCTTTACTCTTTTTTAGGGAAAAAGAGCTAGCAGTTTAATTGAAGATATAATTCTCATGCCGTGGGCAAAGAGTAATGTTACCTCTTTGGCTCACAACAATAAAATAAATTCTAAGTTATGTTAGAAGTTACGAAGAGGATAAAAACCATTAGAAGTTCAAGATGTTTATAACAGTAAACAGGGGAGCCTGAGTGGCTCAGTCGATTGGGCATCCGACTTCACCTCAGGTCACGATCTCGTGGTTCGTGGGTTCGAGCCCGATGTCAGGCTCTATGCTGACAGCTCAGAGCCTGGAGCTTGTTTCATGGATTCTGTCTCCCTTTCTCTCTGCCCATCCCCTGTTCATACTCTCTCTCTCAATCTCTCAAAAAAAATAAAACATTAAAAAAAATTATAATGTTAAATATGGTGGTCGTGTGTGATGTACATACTCTAAGACAGACTCCAAGATCTCTACTTTCTGGTACTCTAAGCCTTGTGATATATCTCCTCTTTGTATGTGGGTGGAATCTGTGACTTCTTTATAACAAATGGAATATTCTAAAGATGGCAGGATGTCATTTATGTGATCACATTACATATGATTATAATGCTTTTCTATTTCTGGTTTTGAGGAAGACAAATGCCATTTCGGGAAGGCCCAAGTGGAAAGGAACTGAAGGCAGACAGTCAAGAAACAGAGTCTCTCTAACAGTTCATGAAGAACTGAATGTCGCCATCAACCATGTGAATAATGACATAGATCCTCTCCCAGTCAAGCATCAGATGTGACTGCAGCCCTGGCAGCTTTATTGCAACCTTGCAGGGGACATGGGTTGCAACCTTGCTAGGTTATGGGTTGACTCTAGACTCAAAGAAACAGAGAAAATAAATATGTGTTGCTGTAAGGTGCTAAATTTGTGACAAAACTGTTATATAGCAATAGATAACTGATACATCAATGTAGCTCTGATTAACAAGATGTTCAAAAGTCATGGTTATGTGGTTCTCAGGGTGAAGAGTGTTTGGGGCAGAAGAGACAAAGAGTAAAAAATCCTAAAGTGGGAAGGTACCCAAAATGTTCCAGGACTAGCAAGGAGCCAGCACAGTGGGAACTGAATGTACAAGGAAGAAAGTGAGGGGAAAAATAAAGTTACCTAAGAATTTATAAGCTATTGTAAGGACTATGGAATTTTGAATGAAATGGAGACACATTAATTGAGGGTTTGCAAAAGGTGACAAGCTAAGGGTTAACATTTAAATAGTTTTGTACTAGCCTGTGCATTGTGAATATGCTGTGGGAGATCAAAATAAGTAATAAAAGAGACCAGTTAGGAGGCTATTACAATAATCTAGGTGAGAGATGATGGTGACTTGAATCAGAGTGAGTGATAGGGGAAGTGGTGAGAAGTGGTTGGATTCTGGTTATATTTTGAAACTGCAGCCAACAGAAATTTCAGATTAATTATATATGGGGTGTAAGAAAAAAGAAGATTCAGGATGGTTACTAGGGTTTGACAGGAACAACCAACATAGAGAGAACTGTGTGGGTGTAGGCAGTTTGTTTTGTTTCACATGGTCTTGTTTTTCAGTGAGAAGGTAGTGAATATCAGACACTCAATCAAGGATGTCTGTTAGCATCCAACTGGCAGAGTTGTATTAGTATTGTGGTATCATTAGTTCAGAGAGCAGTCACTTAGGTATTTAAAACTGTGAGGCTGGACAAGCTTATCAATGATGCAAATGTAAAGATGGGAGGGAGCCTTGGACTGAATGCTGGAACACTCCAAGTTTAAGCGGCTTAAAGAAAAGAAAAAATCAGCAACAGAGAATGAGACAAGGGAACCACTAAGTTAGTTAGAAGACAAACCAAGAGACTGTGGCCTACAAAGAGCCATGTTGGAAAAATGTTTCCAGGAAAAGGATGTGATCCACTATGTCAAATGCTACAGAAGGATAAAAGAGAGTCAGTAGAGTCACTGGATTCAGTAGAAGTCACTGATAAAGTTTGTAAGAACAGACTTAGAAAAGTGGTGAGATTAAATGTGATAAATGTGCAGTAGCTTATGGGACGAAGAGCAAAAACTAGGTTGTTATTACAGTTTTGAGATGAGAGAAATAACAGAGGAAGACTGACAATGTGGAATAGAAAACGAATTAATGGATATGTGTAAATGAAAAAATGGGGTCTTCTCAAAAGCAAAGGCCTGGGTAGGAACAAAGAGTGTACATTTCTCAGAATAAAGAGGTTGGCAGGGTACGGATATACCAATGCTGGTCGGTAGAGTTTGCCAACATTTTTCTTCATGGCTTCAATTTTGACAATTAAACCACAGGTAAGACTATTGGCTAGGAATGAGGATGCACAGGTGCTATTTACAGTTCAAGTAGAAGCTAGATGTTACAAAATAATCATCTGGAAGAACGGGAGAGAGAACATATAGAAAAGGGAGAATGGTTTCTGGGGAAGGTGAAGAACCGACCTGCATTTCCTGAGCATGAATATGAAGTGAAATGAGTCAGGATGGTATTTTGTGTTTTTGCTTTGTTTTGTTTTGCCTTTTTTTTTCCCCTAACCATATTCAGGAATCGGGTTCAGATATGGGATAGGTGAAGACTTGTAATTAACCAGGGTTGGGGGTTTGCAAAGCACCAGGACAAAGTAAAGGAGGTAAGAGGCCTGAGAATACAAACCATATAAAATGGTTATTATAACATTCAACCATGAGATTTAAGCTCTAAAAGGAGGAAAAAGAGGACACCAAGGATATAAAGATAATGAACAGGCAATATATATCACCAATTCATTGAGATGGTATAGTGGAAATATTGTTATAGTTAAGATATGGAAGGTGGTAAACCCATAAAATAAGAGATGGTGGTCACTGAACGGGATGTGTAAAATTGAGGATCTGAAGGAGCCATTTATATGGTAATGGCAAAGATCTTTTATATATCTCTGGGAGTAAATGTCAAGGTAGTTTATAGGGCTGGATCGTTAGAGGAGAGTAATCCAGAGATATGGAAAGAACAATCCATGCATATCAAAATTGTCCAGAATTTAATTGAGAGTGGTGGTGAGTAGACAGAACCTAGCCAGGAGCTACAGATCATTAACAATCATATTGGCATATCCTGGTAGCCAATAGGATGACAACTCTGAGCAGTAGTGTTTGAAATCGTCTTATGGCACAAGATACAAAGCTGAGTGTTTTAGTGGAGGAGATAGATATAATGGACTTCAGGCATCAGTCAAGAGCAAAGAAACCACTTACTTCACCCCTAGACCCACTGATTCAATTGCTGTGGAAGAAGAAAACCACAACCTGACAGGGCTCTGGGTGAAGCAGTGTTCCCATGGAAGTACCAGGTTTTACTTAGCGCAGAAAGTAAAAAGAAATGTTCAGATTGGCTTGTTCAGAAACTACATTTCACAATAGTCCTTGGACCCACCAATCCATTTTCCATAGCACAACCAAGAAGTATTTTTTTATAAAACAACTATGACTGTGGGAATCCTTCCCTTAAATTATTTTAATGGTTTTATTCTTCTCAGGATAAAGTCCAAACCCCACAATTTAAACAATCCAGTATAGTCTGGCACTTGCTTACATTTCCAACCTCAACTCCTACCACATTGCCACTTCCAGACTGTATACTGAGCACACTGAAATACTTTGAGTTCCTTGAAAAGTCTAGTTCTTTTGCCTTCTAGTCTTCACAAATACACAGGATCTTTCTTTTTCTTATTCTTTGAAACTCCCTGGTTCCATAATCCTTATCATCCTGTTTGTTAGCTTTTAAAGCAATTTCCTCTAATAAGTTTTTCCATGACCCTCTCAGTTCAGGCTAGTGTCACTCCTATGTCCTTCTAGAACATTGTCACTCATATTACTTCTCATAGCAAACTCTAGTTTTCGTGAGCAGGTACTATGTCTATCAAGTTTCCTCTTATAAACCCAGTATTGAGCACCATGCCTGAGAAGTAACAGATGTTCAAAAAGCAATGGTTAAATGTATAGATGGGTGATGAAGTACATATCAGTATATTAATTTGAGAGAAATATGAGAAAAGGAAATGCAATCCCCAAAACTTCCAGTCTATTTACATACAACTGCATGCCATGGAGAAAAACAGAGAATTAGAGATCTTAACTTATTACTAAAGTATCAGTGTATTTACAGACAAGACTGTTCCAAAAATGGCAAAATAGTAATGGAAAAGTAAAAATTGTTTACCCAAGAAATTTCCATGAAAACATCAGGAGAAAAATATATAGATACTCCATAATGTTCTTCTAGTAAGTCTCTAAATAGAGGGAGTTTTATTCTATAAGAATCTTAAATCTGTGTTTCCAAGATTCTATTCTTTTCAAAGGTAAGAATGAAAAGAGCAATTGACTTAACTTTTTAACACTGTCTTTTCTGTTGTTGTTTTGTTTTAGTATAACTTTATTTTTTAACTTTTTTTGGTTTGTTTTATTTATTTTTGAGACAGAGAGAGACAGGGCATGAAAGGGGAGAGGCAGAGAGAGAGGGAGACAGAATATGAAACAGGCTCCAGGCTCTGAGGTGTCAGCACAAAGCCTGATGTGGGGCTCGAACCCACGAACTGTGAGATCTGACCTGAGCCAAAGTAGGACGCTTAACTGACTGAGCCATCCAGGTGCCCAAGTATAATTTTACTTTTAAAGTAATTTTTCCAACCATGAGATGAGTAACAATCCATAAACTCAAAAGAAATGGTAAATATTTCAAATACAATATTTACATAACTATATAAAAATATAAAATGAATGACTAAGAAGGATCACAATATGCAATACAGTACAACCATCTCAGGTCAGGTTTTAACATAATACAAGTATTAATGTATGAATTTGGTAACTGTTATGGATGTATAAGTATTATTTATACTTATTAGTATTACTAAGTATTACTAAGTATTATACTTATAAGTAATAAGTATTAGTTATACTTATTATAAGTATATATAACTTATATTAAGTATTATAAGTATATTAGTTATACTTATTTTATATTATACTTAATAATAATATATTAATAATATAATATATTAAGTAATATAAGTATATTAGTTATACTTATTACTTATTACAATATTTATTCGTGTTGTTATTATAAAACAAAATTTGGAATTACTTTATTGAAATACTAATTCCTCAATGATCTTCTTATAACAATCCGATTGTTATTGATCCTGAATTGACATTTAGACCATACAGAAGAAATAAATTTAGCTATATTTTTATTTTGATTCTAAAATACAAAGAGCATCACTTTCCACTAAGTCACAGAATTTTAAGTAAAATTTCCTTCTAGTAATTATAAATATAATTTCTTTATAACTTGTCACGACAACTCAGCATAACAAGAATAATTCTTCCTAAGAATGTTACATTTTACTTAGAAACATAACTTACCTGAAACACTATCTGTTCAGGAAGTTATATTAATATGAAAGGCAAAGTAAAGCCTGCCTGGGGGTTATGAACAGTGAACAAAGATTTTACTGGTTGCTCCACCTAAAATGAAATCATATGCTTTCATCCTACTTTTTAAAACTTCTGTGTACAACTGGTGTGAGCAGTGGAGATTACCACCCATTTCACAATTTATGCTAAAACATAAAGCTGCTGTTTAGCACCACACCCAATTACATATCCCAAACAGATTTATTTTATGGAGCTTTTCTTTGTAGTTAACCAAAACTGTATTTTAAATAATCTGTTTAGCATAATAGGAAAACTCAGAATAACAAACTAAAAGCACATGATTCTCCATTCTTCATTAAATTTTAACATCGTTAAGGACACTGTCGTCTTATAACATGAATCAAAACTAATATCAAGATGCTACTTGAGGCTTTAATTCTGTAAAAGTTAAGGTGCCATGTTTGTAATAAATTGGTATGTTTCTATTTTGCCATGGATTCTGATTTTGAAGCTTAAAACTTGAAACAAATTTTTGGAGTATAGATTATGTGCAACCAAAGATAATGTTTCCAGTTACAGGTTTTGGAGATGATGATGATGATGAGGATTTCCTTTTTTTTTTCTTTTAAGTTTTAGATGATCAAATTACTTACATGGTACTATCTGCTAATTCATTATCTGTAGCAAAAATATTGATTTTGCTGACATTTTATTTTTTAGTATGTGAAAAAATTCCTATGTTTACTTAGTACATCTCTACAATCTTTATTTACTTATTTCCTTTTTAACAAAAATGAAATCATAATAGATTTAACATGAATGCTTTTTAGATTCCTGCAGTTTCTATTGATAAGCATAACAAGAAAACACAGTATTTGTGAAGAAAATAATGAAATCTCACATTGCAATGAAGGTCATTCCTACACAGAAAAAATGAGGTATGAAACAGAATCAAAAGTTAAAAAATAAATTAAATGGAGGTTTGATACCTCAGAAAAGAGAGCAAAAGAGATTTCAGGGTTGTATTAATTAAATATGTATATACATCTAAAATAACTTTTAAAAAGTCTTTTAAAGATTGATAATTATACATTTCAAGTGGTAATTTTTGGAAAGTTCAAAAGATATCTTTAACTCTTTTGATCACAGATCATAACTCAGTCAAAAATGGCATAAAAAGGATTTCTTCATAGTAAAATAATTGGCATACATTCTATCTTAAGTAATTTGCAATAAAACCAAAGAAATGGATAACCTCAGCCAAAAACTACTTTAAATTTCACTTGGAGGAAAAAAAACACAACATCTTGGATTAATTCATCTTCAATCCTATCCTGTGGTATTAATTAGTATTGAATGTAAAAAGACAGATTTTCAAATAGATAGTTTAATATTGATACGTTGAGTACTATTTTGATACCAATTTAAAAAGTAATTTTAAGTAACTTCAAAAGGCAATTATTGTGAAAGGCTTTTTCCTTGTAACTCTCTCATATTAAATTTTTACTAAATAAAGCTTTTCCCTCTGGACCATGATTCACTTCTCTACCCATATGGCTTAATGCTACTTCTATTTCTATTTGTCCTCTGCTCAGTGTTTATCATTTTCAGATTCCTTCCCAGGAGCTCACAGCTTCATAAAAATGTCCTACAAAAGGGACAGATACAAAATTTTGAATATAGTGACCTTTCCTACGTGAGTTTTTATAAAATCATTCTCCTCAGTAACATAAATATACTTTCTATATTATTTCATGTTATTTGACTAATGTAACAAAGTTTATACAGGTGGTATTAAAATATCTAAAGAAACAAAAGAGTCTACTGCAAACAATAATTTCAAACTTGAATAGCCGATTTTGGAAATTCCTGAGAAGAGGTAATCTGATATATAACATCAAAAATAATGTTCTTTATGTTTGCTAAAACCATCACTTAATGGAAGAGAGAATTTAGAGCAGATATAAAATGTTCTTTCTATGACTTCTTCAATAAAATTGTCCCTTTGGAGGTGCTTACATTGTTCCAGAGAATTTTAGTAGGTGGGAGTTTTCTTCTAAGGGGAAATCCCTTGAGTTTTACTTAAAAACATTTGCAAAAAATTGGCAAATGTTTCATATGTAGCTAATCCTCATTATTTTCTTACTTACAAAAACTATTACTTCCAAATTATTTCTCTTTTGTTCCTTGGAAAAACACAACTCAGATAATTAGAGTGAAATACATTGACTACACTGAAATGTGTTCTATACATTAATCTGAAGATAGCTGCACTCATTCAGTGAAAAGGACTTAGAAGATAAGGTATTTTAAATGTTTCATGAAAGGGAATAAATTTATTCTTTAGTCATAATAAAATCCAAGTAAAACAAAAAATTAAAGGTAAAAAGACATCAGGATTATTAAACTGGGATGTTCCAACAAGTGTTTTGTCTAACCCGTTAAAATTTACTCTAAAATAAAATTCTATATTGTCGATCACAAAATCATAACCAAACATTTATTGCATGATTATTTATTGGTCGTATAAATGGGCTGTATGACAAAAAAGAAAATGTGAAATGGTCATACCAGAAATATATTTGTTTCTGCATCTCTAGTTGACTAGAAGTTTCCTTTATTACTTGCCTATTCTTACTAATGTCATGATGTGAAAACAATCACTCTAATCCCATGAAGTCATAGTTGTCTCATAGGTATGGTTAGAATTTACAAGCAGATTGTATTTTAAGCATCATTAAGAAACTTATATTCTACTCTTTTTAATCTTCTGTTCTCATTTCTTCTCAAAATCATTTGCTTCAAAATCAAATTTTCTTCCAAATCTCACTGTTATCTGAGCCCTCACTTTAATCCGTCTGGTTACCAATATGGAGCCCTATGAAAAGTCTTTTCATAGTGTTTAAGTATTTAAATGGGTACCCACTGGCAATTCTCAATATTTCAAATAGTTTAATGGATATTTTATGCATGTATTCCATATGCAATCATACAGTCATCGGACGTCTCCTTGTTTATTCATATGTTTGGTGTTGCAGTGTCCTATAATTATAAAACAGTACATAGTTGTCAAATAAAAAAAGTTAGCATATGACATAACATATAATGTTTTTTTTTTATTTTTTATTTTTTTTAAATATATTTTTTATTTATTTCTAGGAGAGAGAGAGAGAGAGAGAGAGAGCGTGAGCAGGGGAGGGTCAGAGAGAGAGAGACTCTGAAACAGGCTCCAGGCTCTGAGCTGGCAGTCAGCACAGAGCCCGACGCGGGGCTCAAACCCACGAACCGCGAGATCATGACCTAAGCGAAAGTCAGATGCTTAACCGACTAAGCCACCCAGGCGCTTCATTGCTTTTTTTTTTTTTTTTTAAATAAGCTTTTAAAACCATGAAACCATCGCAAAATTGATAAGTATCAAAACACAGGGAACAAGGGAACAACTATATCCCAGGACTTCTATTATATATAAAGATCCCTTGTCTGATATTTCTACTCATATTTTCTTCACTGCTAGAAATTTTCTCCTTACCAGACACAAGACACTTGTCCTGTTCAATAATATAAAACCAATTTTTAAGTTCTCTACTTGATTCTCAAGATAATTCATAATTTGGTCCTATACTTGAGACAAGATAAAATATTTTCCCTATCCGGTATCATGGTAGATTTTATCATGTACAATTTTTGAATAGGTAAAGAGCCTTTATAAATGTAATGTTAAGATGATATAAACTCTACTTTAAAAGTAGATTGTATCAATTTGATTCACAATATGCTGAGAGCTTGTCATTAATATATACATATCTAAGAAAACTTATATGTAGTCACCAGAACTTTTCAAAATATCCCAATGACTTATTAGGTATCTACAATGGCATCAATGAATATTTTAAGTACATTTTAGCCCAGTTAAAAAATACACATGTTAAATCTCATTCTTTGGAATAATTTACCAAATGTGCTTTCAATGTAAAAAATATATTTCCTAGAATTCCTGTCCTTTTAATTACTGGCATTTTCTGTCAATCAATAGTTATGTATCCATAATTCATATTTTCTAAGTGCTATGGGAATCTTGAGTCTCATTTAATTCAACAAGGATGCCTCTTACTATCGAAAAATGTGAAAAATTTGGAGAAAAATCAATTTTGGGGGCCCCTGGGTGGCTCAGTTGGTAAAGCGTCCGACTTTGGCTCAGGTCATGATCTCATGGTTCGTGGGTCCGAGCCCCGCGTCCGGCTCTGTGCTGACAGCTCAGAGCCTGGAGTGTGTTTCAGCTTCTGTATCTCCATCTCTCTCTAACCCTCCCCTGTCCATGCTGTCTCTCTCTCTTTCTCTCTTTCTCTCTCTCCCTCAGAAATAAATAAAACATAAAAAAAATTTAAAAAAGAAAAATCGATTTTTATTAAATTCTTAGGTTATAAGAAACAAAAATGATACATAATTATATAACAAATATATAATCATTAATATAATATAATAATAATTATATATTATGATATAATATATATCATATTGTGTTGATGATATATATATATATAAAAACTCTTACCTATTCAAAAATTGTACATGATAAAATCTACCATGATACCGGATAGGGCAAATATTTTATCTTGTCTCAAGTATAGGACCAAATTATGAATTATCTTGAGAATCAAGTAGAGAACTTAAAAATTGGTTTTATATTATTGAACAGGACAAGTGTCTTGTGTCTGGTGTCTGAAATTGTGTTGGTGTTGGTGGGCTCATTTCTTATAAGGAGGCATTTCTTCTAATTAGGATACTATGAATCAGCATGAAAGCTATGAATTACATCTTATTTTCTTTTTTTGTTTCCCTTAGGTAGGAAAAGATAAATGAATAATTCTATGAATTAATAAAGGCAGAGTTCTTTGCACCCAAATCTATATACATATTTACTTATTAAAAAATTTAGACATGAAAGGTAGATGGGAATTCTATTTTCATTCTTCTGTATATGAAATTTTCTTACATTTTTATGAAGATTCTGATGAACAATTTTGTGTTGTAGCTTAATCACCATTTTACATGCCTTCAAAATGAGTTGTTAAATGTGCCAAGGTAATAGATTATAGGAATTAAATCCTGCTAGAAAAAAATAAAACCTATGTATGGAGAAGAAGGAACACTTCCATCATTATAAACAGAAGTCTGTCTTTCTTTCTTTCTTTCTTTCTTTCTTTCTCTCTCTCTCTCTCTCTCTCTCTCTCTGTCTCTCTGTCTCTCTCTTTTTTTTTTTTTGAACTTTTTAGAGCCTCCATCAGTTTTGGCAAACAGGACACCAGTTTCATCCAAATTTTAAGCTGGGAGTTGATCCAAAACTCTGGTAGTCAGAGATCTGCTAAGTGTGTTGCTGCTCTATTACCTGACACTTTTGGCTCAATTTGAAACATTATTTTTATTCACTCTTTATATTTTCTTTTCCTATTGTTGAATTTTAAGAGTTATGAAAGAGTTGCTTCTTTCTTTTTATTTACAAAAATCACAGTCTTTTAATACTATATCTTCATATACAAACTAATTTACTTGAATTCGTAATTCAAATTACAAAACTACTGGTTGTTTCATAATTATATCAAAAAATAATTTACAATTTTTCATCTTTCAACCAGCTGCATAAAGTAGACTTTTGTAGTGTTAATGAGATTCCTTTATAGAACTATGATGAAACACTTGTTATCAAATTTTAAAATGTAAAGCTGTCTCAATGGTTAAAATTGTGAATTTGTTTTTTATTAATAATAGGCATATTCTAAAGAACAATATTTAATCATGTATAATTCTAGACAAAAAAAAATCCAAAATACTACTAATAAGTATATAGCTCTACTCCAGAAACTTTGGTTTAGTCATATGCTTTATGACTCACCAAGAGTACACAATTTCTAAAAAAGAAATTTACAAAGGCATTTGATTTATAGACTCCATTAAGTATATAATATTTCTTCAAGAATATATGTTATTTCATGAGTGTATTTATGGAAAATTTGTTACCAATTTCTACTAACTTCCTCGGGAAATATAATGTGCCTAAGAAGTAATTCAAAGAAAGAAAGGTAAGTACTGGATCCTTGTATTTAAAACTAAACTTTCCACTGTCCCAATTTATTGATCAGTCCAAACAGAAAGTGATCCATGCTAAAATTTTTGTAATTAAAAGTAGATAAATGAGTATCACTTTGTTAGAGATATACGTGACTACTTTTCTCTGAATTTTTCACTTTTAAGTGGCTGTTATGGCATCATATGGAAGACTGTTTTGCAGCATTTTCCAAACTTTGTTTCTTAAAGCATTGTGCTCATAGAATATAAATAGTTGCTGAGGATGAGGGAGCACAAAAAAAAAAAATTCTGAAGTATATTAAGTTAGGAAACTGCTGGCTTACATAAAATCCATGAAATGTTCTTCCTGTAGAACTGCTTAAAGTCTAAGAGAGGATATTCAAATACACTCATTCTTATCTTCTGACAAGACTCCATTCACTCCTTTGATTTTTATTGTTTTGAGTGTTGTCTATCCAGAACCAAGAAAAAGGGAGTGGGCTTGGATGTAGTGATTCAAAGTAATGAAGCCACTGGAAAGTTGGTTCGCATGTAAATAGGGTGACTATCCTTCACATAGGGTAGTTTAAAACACCCACATTCTAATTTTGCTAGATCATTTAAGGAAAAAAAAACCAAAATTCTAAATTCACTTATGTCAATAGTTCCTGAATTTCTGTGGTTATTAAAAAAATCATTTAAATGATTGTTGAAACAGATTTTTTTTTAAATGTTTTATTTATTTCTAGAAGAGAGAGAGAGACAGCGTGAGCAGGGGAGGGTCAGAGAGAGAGGGAATCACAGGCTGAAACAGGCTCCAGGCTCGGAGCTGGCAGTCAGCACAGAGCCCGACGCGGGGCTCGAACCCATGAACCGCGAGTACATGACCTAAGTGAAAGTCGGACGCTTAACCGACTAAGCCACCCAGGCGCCCCTGTTGAAACAGATTTTGAGGCTGCTGATTCATAAGCTCTCAATAGGTCACCCAGGAACATTTAACTCATTTTTTTCTCCACAGCTTGTTATTAAGAAAAAAGAGCTAGAAAAGTATCTGTTAAGACAGATAATGGAACCTATTTAACTCAGGATAGCTTTGTTTTATTGACAGTGAGTTCCATTCATTCTCACCTACAACAAAATCCAAGCTTTACTAATTTTCTGGATTTTAGCAATTGTGCTAGAACTTAGATTATCATAATATGTGTAAGTAAGATGATATTTATACATTTGTTTAAGGTCTCAAATGGTGCACACTGTATTTTTTACGGCATGTAAATTTTGATTTTTATTTAAAAAATTTTTATAGTTTATTTATTTATTTTGAGACAGAGAGAGACAGAGCATGAGTGGGGGAGGGGCAGAGAGAAAGGGAGACACAGAATCCAAAACAGGCTCTAGGCTCTGAGCTGTCCATGAGATCTGACCTGAGCCGAAGTCAGATGCTTAACTGACTGAGCCACTCAGGCACCCCGGCATGTAAAGTTTTAATTTACTTTTTTAAAATTTAAAATATTTATGGTTAAGTCTAATGTAGGTGTATATATCTAAATAAATAGAAGCTTACATATAGAAATAATAGAAAAATATAGAAAAAACTAATGCTTTCTTTGATAATTTTTATACATTACACACAAAAGGAAATTTATTCCCAAAATATGCATATTTGGCCAATGCAGACATTTTCTTCAGACCTATTTTTTGAACTTTTCAACTATAGAATCCTCTTAAATATGATTCAACCTTTGTAATATATTTTTTAATAACATGGAAAATATTCTCATTGTTTTGTATATATATTAATGAGAAAGAAGCTCTTTACAAGCCATGAAATAATATTATAACCTTTTTAAAAAATTTACTTACTGTAAAAAGATCCATTGAAGAGCGTTTAAGTAATAAGAACCCTGTTGGCACTGAATGGTGAAGTAGATATAAAAAATTATACAGAGTCCATGCCCTCAAAGGACTTAAAGCCTAGCAGAAACCAGATATATAAATACACAGTATATGAATGCATCATATGAAAATTGTCAAGGAAGCTGGAGATCTATGAACACCTAGGAAGGGATTGTAAAAGACATTATCCTGAAGAAGAGCAATAGAGGAAAAGTAGGAGTTCATTAGAAGAAACAGAGTAACAATTATAGAGGCAATCGTGGAGGCATGAGAACTGTGAATGGTATGAACAGCTTGGCATGTTTAGACAGATGGTGATGACAGAGTTAGAGAAACATGGGCATGACCACTTGCTGATACTGGAAGGCACACTCATATAGGTAACGGATGTAAAACATCAAATTTCTTTCAGGTGTATTTGGACTCATAGCCACTGAGGAGTCAAAGACATTTAAAAACAGTGACGATAATGGCTGCATGTGGCATTTGGGAAAGGGACAGTGTAATATGCTGTGCACAGAGCACTGAGATGAATGGGTCTGCATCTTAGCTGATTAACTGAATCAAGTGGGGAGTTGTAAAAACATGATGCTCAATTGCACCCTTGATTAATTACAGCAGAATCCCTGTGTGGGGAACTGAGGGGTGGAATGAAGGCATCAGTATTATGTAAAGTTCCCTAGGTGATTCTAACTTGCAGCCCAATTATAATCCAATGAGATTGTTCGTTCTACTGGGCTAAATGGTTGATCCATGTAGGTGATGAGAGGGAAGGAGAGATCAAGTTTGACTCCTGTGGTTTCTTCCTAGAGGAAGTGGTAAACAGTTAAGCATTAACACTGATAGGACTGTGAAAGGAAGCTGGATATTGTGAACATCAATTTGTGTCCAATATTTGAATTTTGAACCCAGAGAAATGCAATTTAGAATATTATAAAGACTCTTTTTACACTTGCTTGTGAACTTTTGTTGGTTTGGGAGAATAATAAAAGCCTATCAAGATAGAAGGAAAGGAAAGGTAGAGAAGGATTTAAATATTTGGTCTCTACTTCCCCAGCCTCTGGAAATATATCGTTTCTCCTGTATTGGTCTGAGTTTTTATCATTTAATCTCTATTTCAACAAATAATCATTTAATCCTTCTGTGAGCCCAGTTTGGTGCTAGAAGTTCTATAAAGAATGAGACCTATCCTCAATTCCATTTAAGGCCCATCTCCTTTCCGGACTCTAGCATTAGTATTCCCAGTCCTAACTTATTAAATGTCCTTTAGGCTGGGCAAATTTTAGCCACTCTAAAGTTAGATGATCTTTTTAAAATAAAAAGCTAATTAAGACAAAGGAGAGAACTAATATTAAACTGTATCATTTCTTTGAGGATACTGAAAGATTTCAGAGGATACTTAGTTAAGCAGGCCACACCAGGGGAAGTAAAAATGTTATAGAGGGATCAGAGTAAGAAAAGGAGTTCTTTGTCCCATAATGATCTCTGCATGTATAGATAATCATCCTAAAAAAGTTTGGATTATCCCAGTGCAGCAATCTAGGATTTCTCCAAGCTACATAAAATTAAAAAACAAACCAAATAACCCCAAGGTACTAGTTACAAAGGAGTATAACAACTCAGTCAGCAGTCTAGCTTTCCAAGACAATGGTTAAAATCCACACACAAAGACCAGTGTTGACTAGTGAATGACAATATAAACTATGCCTGATCCTCTGCATTTTGCATACATTTAAGCCATGCTCAGCCTTCTTCCAGTGTGAATTAAACTAATATTCCATGCATTTTCCTTACTTAAAAATGACATGCCTCCCTTATCATCTCCAATTTCAAGTATTTCGAGATTCCTTGAACTTATATTATTAAAATATTGTGTAATGATTAAAGAGTTCAGAATTCACAAAGGTGCAATATCTCTTAAGAAAAAGTGGTATGGGGTGCCAGGGTGGCTCAGCTGGTTAAGTATCTGAGTCTTGGTCTTGGCTTAGGTCATGATCTTATAGTTTGGCTCATGGGTTCAACCCTGTATCAGGCTCCACTCGGACAATGTGAAGCCTGCTTGAGATCTTTCCCTCCTTCACTCTCTGCCTCTCCCCCACTCACTCCCTCTCTCTCTCGAAATAAATAAACTTTAAAAAATATAAATAAATCAATCAATAAATAAATAAATAGATAAATAAATAAAAGAAATAGTGGTATGAACCAAAGTCACATTTAAACTTTCAAGGATTACAGAGACAAGCAATGATTAGTATAAAGGAGAAGCCGTAAAACTGAGTTATTCATCAGAAAGAAATCTTAGCAAAAGGTCTAGGTAGAGATTTTTAAGAATGCAGAGGTAGTATGGGGTACCTGTGTGGCTCAGTTAGTTAAGCATCTGATTTTTGATTTCAGCTCTGGTCACGATCTCATAGTTTGTGAGATTGAGCCCTGCATCAAGCTCTGTGCTGACAGCATGGAGTCTGCTTGGGATTCTCTCTCTTCTTCTTTTTTTGCACCCCTCTCCCGTTTGTGTTCTATCTCTCTCTCTAAATATATAAAACAAACATTTAAAAAAAGAAACGAGAGGGAGGAGCTTAATAATGTTAAAAATATTAATGAAAAATTGTCTTGGTTCAGAGCACTTATATTTAGTGATAAAGTTAAATAAAATTAAATAGTTGAAGTTTAAATTCTGGAATATATTCAAGAAAATAAGAGATACTTTTCAAACTATGTAACAAATGACCAGTAAATTCTACTTAGGCTAAAGGTATAACAAAGTTGGCATTTAATCATAAAGGAAGAAACACAACCTTTAAGTGATTATTTTTCTGACTCTTAGGGCATATAGTACTAAACCCACACTAGCTTGACCATAACATGTTATAGAGATACAATTAAAAATGAATGCAATATGGATATGTCTGCTAATATTTCTGAATGTCCTTAGTAGTCCAATAAAACAGAAATGAAAACACAGGAGCAGAGAGTAAATTACTAACTCATATAACCCAAAAGTAAAGAATTAAGAAAAATTAGAATTAGTAGGAGTGGCTATTATCAGTGGCAATATAAACATGTACTTATATTTTAAAATATCAATAACATCAGGGGCGCCTGGGTGGCTTAGTCGGTTAAGCGTCCGACTTTCGCTTGGGTCATGATCTCGCGGTTCGTGGGTTCGAGCCCAGCGTCGGGCTCTGTGCTGACTGCCAGCTCAGAGCCTGGAGCCTGTGACTCCCTCTCTCTCTGACCCTCCCCTGCTCACACTGTCTCTCTCTCTCTCTCCTAGAAATAAATAAAAAAAATTAAAAAAAAATCAATAACATCAAGCTATAAAATATAACAAAATTTCGTGGTGCTGGGTGGCACAGTCACTTATGTGTCTGGCTCTTGATTTTTGCTCAGGTCATGATCTCATGGTTTGTGGGAATAAACCCCATGTCAGCCTCTGGGCTGACAGCAAGGAATCTGTCTGGGATTCTCTCTTTCCCTTCTCTCCTCCCCTCCCCTGTTCAACTCTCTCTCTCAAAATAAATAAATAAATTTAAAAATAAAACACAATCTCATTTTAATAACAAGAAAAAATAAACTGCATGAGGATAACACTAACCTTCACTGTATATGAAGATAATCTTATAAAACCTAAAAGATATTTTCCTTTCTTTTTTATTTTTAAATAATTTCTATGCCCAATGTGGGTCTCAAACTCATGACCATGAGATCAAGAGTTGTATGCTCTACTGAGCCAGCTAGGCATACCTAAGAAGCATTTTCTTTCAAAACGTGAGTAATTTAAGACAAATATAATTTGTACACTGATTACTGTAAAGGTGTTGAATATTTTCATATCTCTTTAGAGGCTGAAAACTACGCCCATGTAAACATCAATGGGGGTTGTTTGAGCTTTACCAAATTATTATAAATGTATTCAAAGTTGCATTCTGATCAACAAAACTACCTAACAAATGGAAAGAAGGCAGCTTACTCATGACTTTATGAACTATGGTTTATAGCTTCCTATTAACAAATAAATGGTTAGAAATGAAAATATCACCTAAAATTTAATCCTAATTATTAACAGAGTAATTAGGAATTAAAATAATAGGTAGAAGTTGTGAAAACATAGAAAGTTAGTGAGTATCCATCATTCATGAAATGTTGTAATGCCTTCATAAAGAGGAGTGGTATATTTTCAGAATTCTTAACAATATTTATAACATTTCACTAGAAAGCTCCAATTCTGGAAAATTATTTGGAGGAAATAGTAAAAGAAAAAAATATATAGAAACAGCTCTTAGGAATTCCAATGATCAACAGAGTTTAATTTATAACAGTCAAAAATTGGAAGCAAATATGGAAATCTGAATATTATATTTTATGTATTTTTTTCCAAGTTGTGATACACAAATATTTATGGGCAAAAGGATTTCATAAAATAAAATACGCAGGAATAATCTGATTTAAGATGATAACATTTTTATCCAGAATTACAAAATTTTCATAGTGAATAAAACCACGTAGTCACCAACTTTAACCAAAAGAGAAACACTCTGTATTATGCCTGAACAACTGAGGCA
Organism: Hyaena hyaena; assembly: GCF_003009895.1. NCBI lineage: Eukaryota > Metazoa > Chordata > Mammalia > Carnivora > Hyaenidae > Hyaena > Hyaena hyaena. Next base: position 135,167 of record NW_024081323.1, read on the forward strand.
ATATCAGAAGACTGTTCCCCACAAATATACACTTTTATAGAGCTTTCATCTTCTAGAAGGTCAAGAGCTTATCTGGCTAAATTATGGGTTCCAGATCATACAAGTTACATTACATCATCTTGTCTAACAAAAGAGGAGTTTTCCAATTACAAGTTTTTATACTAAAAAAACTCGTTCCTGGCATACTACAGGTGAGGTCATTATGCCTCATACTGCCCCTTCCTTTGCAGTGTCTATCGCCATTGACTGGTGTTTTCCCTTTTTCATCTCCATGCTAAAGTCTTCTTCATGTGTTATTGAGGTCATGGCTTAAGTCCTCTTTATTTAATGCTAAAACTAGTAATAAAAAGAAATTAAGGAAAAAATATCATTTACAATTGCACCAAAGATAATGACATACCTAGGAATAAACCTAACCAAAGAAGTAAAAGACCTGTACATCGAAAATTATAAACAACACTGATGAAGAAATTGAAGACAACACAAAGAAAGGGAAGGACAGTGCATGCTCATGGTTTAGAAGAACAAATATTGTTAAAATAGCTATACTACCCACAGCAATCTATAGATTTAATGCAATCTTTACCAAAACATCAACAACATTTCCACAGAACCAAACAAACAACCCTAAAATTTAAAAGGAACTATAGAAGAGTCAAAATAGCTGAAGTAATCTTGAAAAAGAAAAGCAAAGCTGGAGGTATCACAATTCTAGACTTTACATTAAAATACAAAGTTGTAGTAATCAAAACACAATGGTACTGGCACAAAAATAGACAAATAGACCAATGAAACAGAAGAGAAACCCAGAAATAAACCCACAATTACATGGCCAATTGATCACTGTCAAAGCAGGAAAGAATATCTAAAGGGAAAAAGACAGTCTCTTGAACTCATGATGTTGGGAAAACTAGACAGCTACATGCAAAAAATGACATGAAACGGGACCACTGTCTTACACCAAACACAGAACTAGACTCAAAATGGATTAAAGACCTAAACATGATACTTGAAACCATAAAAATCTGAGAAAAGAGATCAAGTAGTAATGTTTCTGACATTGGCTATAGCAACATTTTTCTAGATATGTCTCCTGAGGCAAGGGAAATAAAAACAAAACAAACTATTGGCTGGCACTCCCTCAAAATAAAAACTTCTGCATGTGAAGAAAACAGTCAACAAAACTAAAGGGCAACTTAGAGAATGGGAGAAGATATTTGAAAATAGTGTTTTGTGGTGTGTCTCCCATTTTTCCACATTGCCCCATTTTTCCACATTACCATAGTCTTTTTTTTAATGTTTTATTTATTTTTGAGAGAGAGAGAGAGAGCAGGGGAGAGTCAGATAGAGAGGGAAACACAGAATCTGAAACAGGCTCCAGGCTCTGAGCTAGGTGTCAGCGCAGAGCCCAGTGTGGGGCTTGAACCCATGAACTGTGAGATCATGACTTGAGCTGAAATCAGACGCTTAACCAACTGAGCCCCCAGGCGCCCCTACCATAGTCTTTCTAAGATCCCTTTGACACAATAAACCTCTTGCTTCCCTGTGTCACAACTGTATTTTGAATTTGAGTACAGGACTGGGTTTATAGACTACCTTGTATCATAGGTAAACATGTTTTTATTTTTCATATCACCCAACCATGTCTCTCTCTCTCTCTCTCTCTCTCTCTCTCTCTGTCTCTCACAACACACACACACACACACACACACACACACACAAAATCAGTCAACAGAGGAAAGTACTTGCTCAATAAATACTCAACTGATATAAAGAGAATCTCAGTTTAACCTATCACCAATTAGCCTTTATGAACATTTCCAATTCCAGTGTTGAAGATAAAACAGGCATGAAATCGCTGGAATATACCATTAAAGACCAAGCTCACTGACATAGTACTGTAAAGAATGTAGAGCAGTGAAAATGGAAAATACTTGCAAAAGATGAGAATATATAAATCCCAGGTGGTGCCACATTTTATTATTGTAGTTATTGGCATTATGGAATATAGTTTTAAATGGACTTTTTTCAAGTCAAATATCTTAATAGAAATGGAATTATAATCATATAATTTGGTAAATTTTCAGTATCTAATGACTCATGAAAGCTAGCCAAAACATGCAAATTTTGAAAGAAAAGGTTCACCCCTTTCTTGATTTACTACAGAGTAAATTACAGACAAGTTAGTGTTGCATTTGGCTGAGGAGTTGAGAATAAGACATACAAATGAGCAAAAGAAAAATATCTAACTAATATATTCCCCTCCCCAGGCAACACTGATCATTATCATGTGAGGATGTAAAAGATTTCCAAACAATTATGGAAGTATTTAGTCCAAGAATATTTCCATGAAATCATCATTAAATATGAAGAGAGAATTATATGCATTTAACAAGTTGACAGGAAAGTAGATAAACATGATTGAATGAGCTATGTATAAAGATAGTGAATTCACATAAAATCCATATAGCCAGGAAAGCTCTTATAAATTGGTGAAACATTTGTTCTTGGGGAGGATGCTGAATTCAGTGCTGAAAGGAAATGTGTTCTTCCATTTTTAACACGTTTTGTTTCTAAAGTCAGTACTTTAACTCAAGATAAGTAAATAAAATATCCAAGTATATTTGGTATGACATATTTGAATAAATCCCTAAAGGGAGCCATAAAGATTCATATTCTCTGGGTTTTTGAGAAATATACATTTACAGTTAAGAAACACATTAACTAGGTAGGTATCGTAAGCATTTTGCTGGCAGACGATAATGTGATCAATTATCTTTATAATTTTGTTAATGTAACATAAAATGGATTAAGACTATTTAGTTAGCTCAACACATAACTTTTTATATTTTACCATTCAGACCACTAAAATGGATTGTTCCTCCTCCAATGATTTGTCTTCATAATAGTCATCCAATGTGTCTGACCAATTCTACCTTCTAGTAATTTCGTATCTCCTGTGTTTTTCTGTCATCATTGCCACTTACTCATTTTAAGCTACAGCCACTTAATTATTATACTTGCCTGTGATCTACTAGAGCAACACCAACCATTTTGTTCTTCTGCTTAAAATTATTCACCATTATTGGGTTCAAATACAAATACGTTGGCACTAAAGTTCCCCTGATTTTATTCTTCTCCACTTCTGACTTCATCACTCTTTGCTTCACCCACACTGGACTGTTTTCATTTCCCTTAACTCCCCATGATATTTCATGTCTCATGTCTGTTCTTGTCCTTGTCCTCCAGGTCTCCCTACTTTCCTATTTCTACTCCTCTTTCAAGGCTCAATTCAAATGTTACCTCCTCTTGGAAATGATCTCTAGCCACCTTCCCACCATCACCCCAAACTGTTAGGTTCCCTTCTCCTCATGTTTTTTTGTTCTTTTTTTTTTAAAGTAATTAGCTATACCTAAAAATTTAAAGACTGTCACTACCACTTATGACTAATTTATAATTGAGCAAGTTAACCTTACTGATCTCAGTTATCATAATAATATGATATAAATAGCATTGTTTTGATAAAAATAAAGTGTATTGTCTGAAGCATATCATTTCCTTTCTCTTTGTTCCATGTTCCCTACTCATACCTCTACAAGGACAATGACAAGAGTGCTTTGCCATAATTCAATTTTTCTCGGTGTCCTCAAGTAGACTGTGAACTTCTTGACAGAGGAAACTGTATTATTCAACTCTGTATCTCAATACCTAATCTAGGACTAGTACAGGCTGATATCTATTTCTAATTTAAACATTTGAAAAGAGCTAATTCTATACTCAGAGTTTTATGGATTAGAAGAATATATTCAACATATCCTTTGCCCATATGTAGCAGATAAAAACATGTAAAAGAGATATGGGCAAAGCATAACATAAAGAATGCTGTGACTACCATTAAGTACACACTCATAAAGACATGGGATTTTAGAAGACAACACATACTTTGATCTTGGGAGAAATGTGGGTTAATACAGGTGGAGATAATACAACTGGAAATGAGGAAGATTGAAGGAATTTGTAGAATTTGAGTTGACACTTGGAAAGGGAGTTAGGATGTAAACATCAATCATAGAGTTAAAGGTAGAAATATTAGAGAGGAAAAAAGAAAATCAAAGTGATATAACACTTGATATGTTCAAGTACTACCAAATAGGGCCACTAGACTAGAGTTCATTATAGCAAAAGTGGTGAGTGTATTTTACTGGCCAACACGGAGCAAAGCCTGGAAAGATGGTTCAATAGCTTAACCAGATTTGAACATGTTGAAGATTATATTCTCAGGCATAGCAGCTACATGACAGGATTAATTTATCATAGTGGTATTGCCATCATGAGTGACTCAAACAGAGGCATTTTTTTTAAGTACAGCCATTGTTCATCCATTAATTAATTAAGATGAAGAAAACTTAAAACTCTTCAAGAAAACAGGTTAGTATAATTATCCTTAAATTTCTTAATGAGTGAAAGCACAGAATTAACCTTTGAAAGAAAACCATTTTCTTTCATTTATATCATTTAAATACAACACTCCTAGTACATTCAAATGTGAACAGTAAATACACTGATATCATTTAAATACAACACTCACAGTATATTCAAATGTGAACAGTAACAGAACATTACCTCATCTGATGAATGGAAGAAGCTATTTTTCTACCACCAACTGGCATGAGAAAGAGAAAAACTCCTGGAGGAAATTAGCAAATCATGAAGGTGTGGATGACATTCTGTAGTATTGCTTGTCCAAAAAAAATGACACAAATTATGGCACTAAACCTTAAAGCCAAACAGCAGCTCTCCATGGAAAAATGCATATTTTTCCCCCCAGGGATTAATCTCTAAACATGCCAGTGTTTAAGTTTGCTGCATTTTACAAGTTACACTAAGGAGTCAGTGGAATCTCTTCTCTCTGTTTCTCCTCTGTTTTAAACACACACACACACACACACACACACACACACACACACACACACAACACACACACAGGAATTTTCAGCTGAAGAACAAAGGAAAACAACTTCCCATATCCTAAGAAATAACTACACAGTTAATAAAAACCTTTCCCATATTTATACTGCTTGTAACTATATGTGTTTATGGGTGAAATTAAAAGTGTCCTTGATAGTATTCTAAGTGCAGATATGGAATGTATCCACAAAATAAAGGCAGATACAGTTTATTAAATGCCAGAGAGCGACAACCAAGGTCATGCTGCTAGTTCTCATAACATGATCTAAAAACCATACAAGTGGCAATTTAAGAATTAATCTGAATAGATGAATATATAAGCAAAAGCACAGAATGATAAATATTGAAATCAGGGCTGATGTGTCCATCAGGTTATAAAGGCCACAGTGCCGACGACCCAGAATTATTTTAGGGGCCCACAGAAACATTTTAATTTTAATTTCTTTTAAAACAGAAAAGAATGAATATGATAACACTTAATGTAATGTATAACAATGAATCCTTCCTGGGTTATATTCATGTTTCAACTAATACAATTGTAAAGTATTGGTTTTTAAGATTTTTATTATGGAGAAAGGGGACCAAGAAGATACAAGTGCGTAGGGTCCGGGAAAGCCAGATAAAGTCCTTCTGGAATTTGTAGTGGAAGTGACTTCTGGTGCCAAAGAAGGAAAATGGTATTAGAGAAGAGTATACAGAGAGAGTTCCTCAACTGTTTTGGTAATATTTTATTTATTTAAAAATATTAAGCAGATGTCTCATAGTGAGATTTGATAAAATTCTTTTGGGCACATACATGTCTGCTATGTTTTTTTCTATCATTTAAATTAAAAAAATAATTCACAATTACAGTGTTAATAATTGATCTTTTCAATTTAATTGTTATTTATATTAGGCTTTTTAAGGGTAAAATTTTAGAATTTTTCCTTAAGATAAGGTGTTCGTTTGGTCTTCATAAATATTTTCACCTCTGAAATGAATAAACTTCCCTTGGAAAGAAATGTTTCATCTCAAGAGAAATGTGATTTTAATTTACAGAATTATTCTTCTGGCCAAAAAATTAGACAGTGGACTTTTTTTTTCTTAAAAACTCATGTTGGTTATGGATTTTTTATAGGGTATTAATGTTCCCTAGTAAAATTGGTATGGCGACAAAAGGTGTGGGGTATTTTTGCCAGATTTCCTTATTTTAAAATGTATTATTTTGTTCCAACTCCAGAAATTAATAAAAATAAACCTAGGAATGTAAAAGAGATGGAAAATGTAAAAGTTATTTAAAAATCAAAATCATTGGAAATAAGAGTAAAGAATACATAAATGAGGCTGGCTGGTATAGGGCTTTCAGTTCAGTAGCGTTTCAGAGCAAGTATCTAGTTTTCAATATATTGGCAGTTTTCAATTATAAGGTCTATATTCACTAGACTGTAAGCTCCATGAAAATAGTCTTTTTCGTTCTTATGTAGTTTTCTTGTTTGTTTTGTTTTATATTTTTGTTCACTGACGTACCTACAATATCTAGAGCAGTATCTGGAATGTAGTATGTTTTCAACTACTATGGGCCAAATGAATCAATCACAAATGAACCAAGACAAGAACTGGGCTTTATAAACAAGGCTGGGTTCAACCCATAAAATTATTATGGGTAGTAGTATTATTTCTGTAGACACCACTCCTTGACTACTCTTAGGAAAGATTAAAAGAGGAGAATTACATATATTTTTTAATCAGTTCAAACCCCAGCAAACTTGGTTTTACTGGGTGAGAAAATGTGAAGGACCTCAAAAGGTAGAAGTTATCTGGGATAGACAGTCAATGAAGTAACAAGAGGAACAATCCACACAAGAAGAACAAAAGTAAATACTTTCTTAGAGTTTTTCCTTAAAAGACAGCTCAAAATGCAGATGGTCACAAGAAAATGCAGCCCACAGATGACATTAAGATGGTAACACAGATGCAGAGAGAATGAATCTTAATAATGACTTTAAAATACACTGAAAATACCAAGGAGTTTTCAATATTAAAAAGGAGAACCTGTGACCTAAAGTTGATTCTAAATACGAGTTGAAGTTTTCCTTTGTTTTGCTTTTTATTTATAATACACTAGACTAAAGTAAAGATCAATCTTTTGCTAACACAGTGGAAGATAACTAGCAAAAGGACTGATGTCTAAGTATGTGTGCTTGGCAACAAACGAAGAAGAGAATGGAAAAAAAAGGAGAAGGAGTGGTGAACATCTGGGGTGGTTTCTCTTCTATGAAAAGGAAAAAAGGTCATATCCCACCCAGTGAGAAGAAATGACCCCCTAAAAAATGTAAGTGATCTTGCTTGACCTGTGACGCGAGCATGGGGATGACCTCGGCTGTTTAACTGCAATGTGTGTTTCTTGTTAGAAAAAGTGAGAGAGTTGTGCTCTGCCATAAAAGAATGTGAGGGATATGAAGGTGCTGAAAGGCAGAAGAAAGACATGGAGCATGAGGAACTTGATGCAGGCTATGGAAAAAACGGAATATTAAGTTGGCCCTGCCTTTTAAGAATGTTAGGTAGAAGGGAAAGATAAAAATATGTGTGTATATATACTTCTATAAACAAATAGATGCACACATACACACAAACATACACACGTGGCTTTTTGCTGTTGTTTAAATGTGGCAATCAAATATGTTTCTTTTCATCTCTTCTACCTGTCATTAAAATGATGCTATTTACCTATAGAACAGGACTGTATGCATGTCTCTAACAGTTCAAAATATCTAACATGATTTTCCATGAACTCCTGGAGTCCCAAGTCCAATACATAAATTTATGTCAGTTCAACCTTCAGTCTTTTTACAGATAATCAGACCAAGTCAACACCCTTATCCAATGCTTGGCAGTATCAGAACTTTTTTGTTCTATAAAGTAAGTGGGCTCTGCTCAAAGCAGCTCCAAATCCCCACATTACAATATAAATAAAAGGAAATTTAAATGTCTTGACCTACATAAACCCCTAACATTTGTTTTATCTTTTAAAGTCTCTTTCATCCCTTTCTTTTCTCTAGCAATTCATTCCCTCAGTCCCCTTGGGTCTTCTCCATGGAGCCCCATTACCTAAGTAGGAATACACCCAGCTCACAGCTGTGGAGGGAAGAGTGGAACTGAGGCACAAAGCCAAACCAGGACAGAAATACTGGGTGCAATCTCAGATCTATTGGTATAAGGAAAACTGAACAATTTTTGAGTTCTTCTGTATGTTATTGTTAAATGGCTTGTCACATCAGTTTTATTATGGAAATATAGGGGAGATTTTACAATGGAAAGATTTAGGTTTTTCTCAGTGATTTTATAATAAAAATCTTATTTATTCACTTATTAGTTATGAGTCAAAGGTTCTGTTTATCTATTTCAAAAGTCTCTAACTGAACCTTTATTGGCCCGTGATTTTTTAATAGTCCAATAAACCCAAAGAAACAGAAACTTTTATGGGTTAGGATGCAGTCTGCATGAACTGAGATAAAGCTATTAATCAAGTTATTTACACAGATCTGGGACATGATAGGTCTTCTCCAGTTCTCCTCTCCCCTTTCCCCTCCCCCGACAAATATTCTGATGAAAACATGAGGTATTGTTACTCTTTCACTTACACAAAGCACCAACATTTAATAAGAATATCAACTCTGGCCAACGATTTAGTTAAACCCTGGAAAGTACATTGGATAACAATTTCCTCTGCTTTTCCTTTCCTCTGGGATTCCCTCCTGCAATCTTAGAGCAGAGTGAGCCAGCTGAGATTCAGTAGTTGAAAACGAATGCGATATAAAAAATAGGGCATTATTTTGAAATATGCAGAATCTCACTAGACATTATCAACTAGTGACATGTGGTAACACCTATCTTAAGTACTTATCATCTCACTGTGAATATTCTGCCTGCCCCGTACTTTCTTTATATCCTGCTGCTGCTCTCCACGAGAGGGCAGACAGGGGCAAGAAGAACGCAATTCTGTTAAGATCTGGTTTTAAAAAATAGTTTCATAGGACAGGAAGTAAAAAAAAATTGTCTAAAACAAGATTTAAGGATAATCTGCAGGGTTTTATTTTTTTTTTTAATTCTCCCATATCCTCATCTCTTTGATATGGAGAGATGAGGGTTGGCATTTATTGTAAGCAATTTGAGTAATGTATTTTCTGTGTGTTTAGGTTCATTAGTGTAACATGAATGACCAAAGTTCAACATGTTGCATCAATTTCTTTCAACTGGCAAGATGGGTGATTGCACCACTTCTCAAACCTTGTGATTTTGTAGTTATTTGCTTTGACTTCGATAGTAAATAATTCTTAAGGGCAATTTCCAATTTTATTCTGAGAAAAACTGCTTCAAAATTACATTCTTACATATATGATCTGGATGTATATGTGATCTAGAATTGAAATGAGTATCTGGCTTTTATTTTAGACATACTGCTAATTTACTAGGGTGCCACCTTTGTATACAACAACTGAGTTTTTCCACTGCCTACTGTAAACCGGAGAGTAGTTTTAAATAGGTCATGTAGAAGAGTCTATGAATCATGCTTGGTTTTGTCTATAAAAAGGTACTACAAATGTACAATATACCATGAGTAAAATGGCACTATAGGCTCATGGATGGTGTATATAAACCACTTTTTAAAGATTTTTTCTCACCTCAACATTCTGGGTGTCAAGAAATTTAAAGTAACAAAAACCCAAATATCTTATTTTTCTGGAAATTCATAAATTCTAAGTACTGAAATATGAGTAAAATAAATAATTTTATGATAAGAGAAAAAAGTATAACTTTGATTTTAAAAAGGTGTTAAAATAATTTAAAGGCTACCTGAATTCATCCTCTAATATTCTGTTTTAATTAACCTACCTCCATGACTCATTTTACATTTCCTTTCACATCATATTGTACTCACCTTAAATGGAATAAAAACTTTTGATATGCACTGACATTGACTTCATTAAATTACTAGGTTCTGACATTTTGGAAGACTTTTCTTATTCCATTCTAATAAATGGAAGGGTTTTGAATTTCAATGGCTGAAAGGAAGTCAGATTTTAGTTATATGAATCCAGGGTAACTTCATTCATGGATCAAAAAAGACCTCTTGGGGCTTACAAAATCTTTATTATTTTCAAGCTACAAGAAATAGTTTGGTTGAGGGCTGGATAATAGAAAACATATTCTTCTATGATCAATCCACTTTGGGGTGCTTTCCAGCTGTGAGACAGTCTCTCAAACTTAAAAGTTCTCCAAAGTTCTCCTTGGCCTGGAGCCCGAATTTACTTATAACAGAATATGACTGTGTAAAAAAGCTTTACAAAATACAGCAATTTTTGTCACCTTGCTAAAAAGTTAAAATGATTTATGACACTGTTAAGGATTGTAAATGCTTCACATGGTTAGATTTTAATTTTTAGAATTAGTACAATTTAAATTTTCACCTCTTATGTTAGATTGTATTAATTCTTCTAAACTGAACAATAGGTCCCCAAAACTAAAATTTCTACTTTATTATGCTAAGTATGTCACAATGGAAAGGGCTAGTGGAGAAATTTAACTTACACATCTGGTATACAAATATTATTCTTACTATTATTTTTTAAAGTTTATTTATCTTGATAGAGAGAGCGTTGCATGCATGGGAGTGGAGGAGGGGCAGAGAGGGAGGGAGAAAGAGAAACTTAAGCAGGCTCTGCACTGTCAGCAGCAGAGCACTATCCCACAACCCTGAGATCATGACCTGTCTTTACAGAGCACCCTGAGAGGCTCTAACTCACAAACCATGAGATCATGACCTGAGCAGAAGTCAAGAGTTGGAAGTTCAACTGACTGAGTCACGCAGCACCCCAGGAAAAAAATAAATTTTTGACATGTAAGTGTATAATTCTCCCATCACTATAAGACAAACCGGATAAGTTATAATCATCATAACAATGATCATGAAATCTTTCTTTATATAAAATAGTCCACCATTTGAACTATCTCAACCAATGCTCGGTTGGTTAAGCATCTGACTCTTGATTTCAGCTTAGGTCATGATCTCACACTTTGTGAGTTTGAGCCCAGCAACAGGCTCCGTGTCGGTTGTGCAAAGCCTGCTTGGGATTCTCTCTCTCTCTCTCTTTCTCTCTCTCTCTCCTTCTCCTGCCCTCCCCTGCTCATACCCTCTCTTTCAAAAGAAATAAATATTAAAATTTTTAAAAAATATTCAAACAAGAAACAATGATGAAGTGATTCCAAGAGGAAAAAAAGTTTTGATATGTAATTGTACAATCCTTCCATCACTAATAAGAAAAATCTACTACTGATGATAATGAGATTCATATATTATACTATCTTAATGCACAGACTAGTCACATAGTTTTAGTAATCTTGTGAAAGATAAAGATATAATTTATATTTCATTATGATGGATTGCTTTGGGACCCTAAAATGTGTAAATTCTTGTTTGACATACTTTGTCTTCAGGCCGAAGCCATTTATTTGGAAAAACTTCAAATTACCCATTTGATCACAAGGAAAAAAGTTAAAAGAGGCATACACCCTTACTTGAATGTATAGTTCAAAATACTTTAAAACTGATAGTGGCAGTGGCTGATATAGAACTTTTTTCTTAGACGGACAGATCAATGTCTAATCTAATACAACATGACTCTTTACTTATTCTGAAACAAATGTGGATGTTTTGAAATATATCTCTAATGTCTCTGCCCTTTCCCAGGTCCCACACTCAATGAGAGTAGGGGCTCACCAAACGAGAAATTTAAGAGACTGTAATATTCTTCTCTCCTTCACCGCCACCTCTGACCAATCAGTAAACAAGCTGATAGAGACTATTTCTTAAATCTTTCTCTAGTCAACCCCATTCATGCCCAGTGCCTAATGTTTCAGTCTAACCTAATTTGAGCCCTGATTTCTAAATACATAAAAATCTCCCCGCTATGCTCTATGTTTCCACTTTTCCTGGCCCTTTTTCTCAGTGTCTCCCTCTGGCTCTCCATCCATCAGCTACAAGCTGTGAGGAAAATCTTCCAAAAGAAGAACTCTATTCATCTTACTTCTCTTAAAAATTTCAGTTCTTCTCCTAACTAGAGAGCAGGGTAAATTCTGCTTCTCTTGCATGTATGTGCCTTACTAATCATATCCCTTCCACTTTTCATGTTTGGACCCATCACTCCAAGCCATTTCTTACTCCTCGAGCACAGAAAACTTGTCCTAACTTTGCACAGGCCTCCATCCCACTTAAAAATGTGTTCTTCCCCTTCTTCTGCTTAATTTATTCTCAGTTTTCTACTTTAAACCTTTGATCAAGTTTACCTCATTTGAACTACCAGTGAGGGTTGGATATCCCTTCTCCTATACTCCTGCAGCACCCAATTAATATTTACCCAATTTATAGAGTCTTTCACTATGCACAGCGACTGTTTTCTCACTGGAATGTATCAACTTACTGAGAGCTTCTTAGGAACAAAGCTTATGCCTTTAATTTCTAGAAGAGCTTTCTGAATTACAAGTCAAAGTGCTCAATACTAAAAAAAAATACAATAAGCAAAGCCCTTTGGCATTCCTGTATTATCTAATATTTATACTATTATGTCACATAGAATGAGATTATAACAACTAATATGATAAGTTTTAGAGTTTACAAAGGATTTCAAAAAATTCGTGGAAGCAGGCAATGTTTTCTTCATCTTGTGGATAAAGAAATGAAGTTTCACAATATTTAAATAATTGATCCACTGTTCTTTAGTCTGTGTATAGTAAGATTGATATTCAACCCAGTTTAAGCTTGATTTCAAAAGAATTGATTTGCAGTTGGTCAAACAGAGTGATCTAGCTAAGATTCACAACTTAAAATGTTACAACTTCTTAATGTTAAACAGCTTTAGCATGCACTATTAGCTCAGAGATTGGGCTAGCTGCACCAGCCATATCAAGCAATAACAGTCCATCAGTACTAGCTCCTTCGAGAAGTTATTTATCAAATGCTCAGTATAAAAGAGACATGGTATATTATGGAAAGACAAGTCTTGCTAGAAATCCTTTGGGGAACACATTAATTGCAACCACAGACACATGTTATGAAGAATCATCATTATCCTCACTGAGCTGTTTTACAGACAGGCAAGATGAATAGGGCCAACATTTTTTCCATAGGAGGACATCTCCAAATTTTTGAGTAGGTACCAGTAAAAGATGATCAGCAGAGGGGAAATACTTTATACTTTGTTAATATCTCTCTGTAACAGTGATGATCTTCAACTATATCAAAAGTTATGAAACAAATGTTATGTGTCAGGGGGAACTAAGGCAACTTTGAAGTTCATTACCCTAGCCACAATGAGATAGACCTTTTCTCCTCTCCTTCCAACATAACATCTCATCTAGCCAATGTAACTCAGGTGTTGTTCTTTTTTTTTTTTTTTTTTTTTTTATTTCTAGGAGAGAGAGAGAGAGAGACAGCATGAGCAGGGGAGGGTCAGAGAGAGAGGGAGTCACAGACTGAANAGAGAGAGAGAGACAGCATGAGCAGGGGAGGGTCAGAGAGAGAGGGAGTCACAGACTGAAACAGGCTCCAGGCTCCGAGCTGGCAGTCAGCACAGAGCCCGACGCGGGGCTCGAACCCACGAACCGCGAGATCATGACCTAAGCGAACGTCGGACGCTTAACCGACTAAGCCACCCAGGCGCCCCAACTCAGGTGTTGTTCTTATTAAATTTTATTTTAAAAGACATTTTCAGAATGTTAGATGAGGGTCCTTATTTATTAATATATTTTACGTATAATAATATATATTATTTTTGTATAGGTATGTGTGTGAGTACACTCTTTCTATAATAGTTAAAATGTTAGAGAATGACAAACCTTAGTTATTATTCTATTTATTCCTTATTATTTTAGAAGTGATGAGAACAAAGCCAATAAGGACTAAATGACTCACCTATTGTCCCTCAATCAATGATCATCCATCTATTTAGTAAACACTGTCACACACTGGAAAGTATACTGGCTCAAGGACCAGGTCAAATTCTTCCAATATCATCTTTTTAGGGTTTTGAATTAACACTGTATGCATCTATATTGCTTCATATACATTTTATGATGGAAAATATGTATCATATGCTATCTGGAAGGAAACCTTTGCTTATCATGTTTTGTCATGGGATCTGATCCCCAAGCTCCTCACATGGTCTGTGCAAGTCCTCTTAGGATTAGTGGCTTCCATGAGCAAACACATAGCAATAAGGCTGAGTAACTTGGCACACATGAAATAGATCAAGTTCGGTTTTAATTTAAAGAATAATTTGATTAAGTAATGTTATTGAAACAAAAGTAAAACCTCTCACAAAAACTCACATGTTGTAAATGATCAAAGTTGTAGTCATTTAGGTTTTTATTTGCTAAAAGTGTTGAGAAAATGTTTGTAGCAAAAATTTCCATTTTTTCTGAGCTATGTTTGGGGGAAGAGAGCTAGTTAAAATTTCAGTTTCTATTACTTTGCCAGAAATAAGCATATTTGGTAACCAATTGAAACACTATGTTCTTTAGTTTCAAATTGATCAGGATTTAAGGTAAGGAGCATCAATCACTAATATTAAAACCAATTGGATCAGACAAAAATATCCTTACTTTCCTTAGCAGTGCATTATTTCACCACTATGTTTTAAATTATATTAAGTGTAAAGTAACCACAAAAACGGGGACAGTACCATTGTTCTTTTCAGACCTTTAATATTTAACTACACTCTTTATAAAACAATAGGGAGCTTCTATTTCTAATAAGATAGAATGCATTATTATTCTATTGCTGTCATTATGTTATCACAAACCTAGTGGCTTAAAATAACACAAATTAATTATTTTACAGCTCTGGAGGTCAGAGGTCTAAAATGAGCCTTACCGTTCCAAAATCAAGTATGTTGGCAAAGCTTCTTTCCTTTCTGGAGGCTCTAAGGGAGAATCCGTTTCCTTGCTTTTTCCAGCTTCTACAGGCTGCCCACATTCTTTGGCACAAGGCCCTCTTCCATCTTCAAAGCCAGTAATAACTAGTTGCATACTTCTCACATCACCTCACTCTGACTCTCCTGCCTCTCTCTCTCACTTCTAACAATGCTGTGACTACACTGGGCCCACCCAGGCAAGTCAGGGTAATCTCCCCCTTCTCAAGGCAGATGAATTAGCAACCTTAACTCCATCTGCAACCTTACTTTCTCCTTGCCAGGTAACATAACACATTCATAGTTCTGGGAATTAGAACATGAACATATTTAGTGGGCTATTATTCTCTCTACCACATAGGGTTAAAAGAATCTGCTACTAAAAACAAAAACAACTATATATATATATATATATATATATATATATATATATATATATANATATATATATATATATATATATATATATATATATATATATATATACAACTATATATATATGTATATATACACAAAACTATGTATATATATGTGTATATATATAAATGTATTTTATTTAATATACAAATGCATATATTAATAAGTAATATATATATTTTAAAGCATTGAAGAGCTAACAAGAGGACCAAAGAGCCAAAAATCCAAGCAAAAATGAGAATTCATGGAGTGTGAGAACCAGTTTTGGGCTGAGGACATCTGTGCTCCATCAAACATAATTTAGTTTTTGGCATCATCACCTGAAGGGGAAGATACATAAAAACCCAGGAACCAAGCAAAGTGGGCAGTCTAACAGAAAAGCTTCCCCACATGAATCTGGATACCCTAATGATCATACCTACATTTCTAATATCAGGCTACTGGAGGAAAAGTTACATAGGCCCTGAGTACAGATGGGACAAAAATGTCCCCAAGAAGTTGCAATCATAAGCCATCCCTCGCACAGATGTAGAGCCAAGTTTACATACCTTAGGTGGACCAAATAGCTTGTCTGGTAGAACCTCCAGCTGCCTGGCTAAAGCAAACACAAATTTTCTCTGGAGAAAATCACTCTCATTTTAGGCCTTAATGAATCACTAAATATAATCTTTTAAAGGGAGTGATGAACATATAACAAAAAGTAATCAGTTTCATAAGAAAATAAGGCATCTTGACTAAGAACATACACAAACAGTAGAAAGTCAAAATACATCTGTTGAAATTATTTGATGTAAGTTCTAAAATAACTCCTTTTGCCATAGTTCAAGAAATTTGAAATATCCACAGGAAATAAGAAACTAAAAAGTAATATATTAAGAAAACAGAGCTTATGGTAAGAAAAAATACAGTAACCAAAATCTATTATTTAAAAAAATTAATGTCTATTCATTTTTGAGAAAGAGTGAGAGACAGAGTACAAGCAGGGGAAGGGCAGAAAGAGAAAAAGACAAAAAAATCTGAAGCAGGTTCCAGACTCTAAGCTGTTAGCACAGAGCCTGACCTGGAACTTGAACCCATGAACCATGAGATGATGACCTGAGCTGAAGTCAGGCACTTAACTGACTGAATCACCCAGGCACCCCAATAACCAAAATCTTTTAACTAAATAGATGAGTTTAATACCAGATTATATTATTATAGAGAAAGCATTTGCCAACTGTCAAGGAAATGTTATCCATATGCAGCACAAGGAGAAATAAAGGATGAAAAAATTTAAAAACAGAGAGAACTTAAAAGAAATGGAAGATTAAGTTCCAAAAGGAAAGAAAGAGAGCGTTGGGTTGAGGCAATTATTTGACAAGTTAAAGGTTGAGGATTTTCTAGAACTAATATAAACCAATATTTCATAGCTTCAAGAAATTACATGAATTCTAATAATGATAAATAAAAAGAAAGCCAAGCCTATATACAGCATATTAAACTATAAAACACTACATACAAAAGAAAATGTTTAAGGTTGCTAGAGCAGGAGAAGAATAAAAGTCAGGTTTCCTTCAAAGAATTGACAGTTGGGATGAGAAGTGCCCTCTTAAGAACAGTCAGGGAAGTCATTGGGCAATCAAATACATCTCTAGTGTGCTGAAAGAAAATAGCTGCCAACACAGAATTTTATACAAGAGATGGGGAGTGGACAATCTCACAAGAATGAACTTGTGAAATAAATATATTTTCAGACAAACAGAAACTTTAAGAGTCCACTGCTGGCCAACACTCAGTGAAGGGAATTCTAAGGAATGAACTCACCAGAAGATAAGTGACCTGAGATAGAAAGTAAGAGATGCAGAAAGATTACAAAGGAGAGAGAAGGTACATGAAAATGTCTATATGAATATTCACTGGGTAGCAGAACAAGAATAATGTCTTATATGGCTAAAATAATAAAAACAAGTTTTTGGTGGATAGAGAAAACCCTTCTATGATCTGCCTTCTTTCGTAGCAATGAAGTCATGTTTCTCACTGATCCTCTGTAATCAAAATCCTAAAAAAATAAAATCCTCCTTCATTGACTTTTTCTTAACTATATTCCAGACATAGTGCTAAACGATTTACAGTTCCTACACACAGCCTTGTGAACTATCAACTACTAAACTTATTTACAAGTGAGGAAACAGAACAGTAAGTTTACATAGTACTCAAATACCCTAAAACTAGTAAACACCTGGGCCCAGATTTATGTCACTTTTGTTAAAAAAAAAAAAAAAAAATCCTTAAAAAACATACATCTTACTGAATAGGCTTCCTAAAAAGGATGGACACTTTTTGCTAGCAGAGGTACCTGTGTTTGGACAGTGAAAAGACTTAGGGTTCTGGTAATTACAAAATTAAATGAACTAGGGGCCCCTGGGTGACTCAGTTGATTAAGCCTCCAACTTCAGCTCAGGTCAGATTTCACAGTTCTTGAGTTCACGCCCTGCATAGGGGCTTTGTGCTGACAGCTTGGAGCCTGGAGCCTGCCTCAGATTCTGTGTCTCCTTCTCTCTCTACCCCTTCTCTGCTCATGCTCTCTCAAAATGAATAAAGGTTTAAAATATGTTAAAAATTAGATGAAATAAAGCAAATCCTTCGTGAACTTAAACACTAAGGACAGAGGTAAAGAGAGACAAAATAATGTAATAATATAATGATATAATTCATAGTCAGTCATTTATTTTGTTCATTAACTTAGAAAAATAGCCCAAAATCCTGGCAAATATGTATGCTTAAAATTTGTAAATGCTCATTTAATACACTTTAACTCTAAAATTTACATTGCATTTTAAATCAAAATTTAGCTTGAAAAAATTTTATGAGATTTTCTTCATATACAAAGTAATCTGAATTTCTTTTTTTTCAGTTCATTGGAAAAGTATCTATTTTTTCTTGACTTGTTCTTAAAATATTATTTATGATATATCAAAATACAATAAACAAACATTTATAAAGTATAATATAGCAGGTCAAGTAATGACCTCCTACACATGTCCATGACCTAATCCCTGGGATCTATGTGAATATTACCTTACACGGTCAAAGGGACTCTGCAGATATAATTAATCTTATGAAACTTAAGAGGGGAAGATGAATCCTGAATTATTCTGGTGGACACAATCTAATCTTCTGAGCCCTTAAAAGCAGTGAAATTTCTCTGGCTAGAGGCAAAAGAGAAGACATAAAATGTGGCAGAAAAAGAAGAGAACAGAAAGTCAGATCCAAGGCATTGCAAGAATTTGGTACATCATGGCTAGCTGTGAGATGCAGGGGTCACAATGCAGGGATCAGAGTAAGGCCTCTTGACAATAACAGCAGCCAGTAGCTGACAGCCAGCAAAGAAATGAGGCCATCAGTCCTGTAACCACAAGGCTCTGAATTATGCTAGTATCCTGAATGAGCTTTGAGTGAACACTTTCTAGTGCATCTTGATAAGAATCCAGTAGACCAACCTCTTGGGTTTGCCTTTGTCAAACATGGAGCAGAGAAAACCAGCTGAGCCAGCCCATACTTCTGGCATACAGAGCTAGGAGATAATAAATTTGTGCTAGTTTAGGTCACTAAGTTGTCTTTATTTGCTATGGCAGCAATGGAAATCTTATACATGCAGCAAAACTTTTAAAATATAACTGAAGTTAAAATGAAAAGGAAAGTAAAACATCTATGAATATGTGTTACATATTTGAGCTATTTAGCAACCAACACACAGAAAAATAAGATCCAGCTACCAAATTAAATGTCCTCAATATACATGAAACAGATACAATTATTAGGTATTTACCCATAAAATATAAAAAATACTAATTCAAAGGGATATAGGTACCCCAATATTTATAGGAATATTATTTACAATAGCTAAATTACAGAAACACCTCAATGTCCAATGATTGATGAATGGCTAAAGAAAATGTGGTATATATATATATGTATATATATATATATATATACAAGGCAATTATTACTTGGCCATAAAAAGAATGAAATCTTGCCATTTGCAATGATAGAATGGAGCTAGACAGTATTATGCTAAGCAAAATAAGTCAGAGAAACAGAAATACCATATGATTTCATTCATATGTGGAATTTAAGAAACAAAACAAAGAGGAAAAAAAGAGGGGCAAACCAAGAAACAGACTCATAACTATAGAGAACAAACTGATGGTTACCAGAGGGGAAGTGAGTAGGGGATAGGTTAAACAGGTTATGGGAATTAAGGAGTGCACGTGCCATGATGAACACTGAGTGTTCTATGGAAGTGTTGAATCGCTCTACTGTAAACCTGAAACTAATATTATATTCTATGTTAACTAACTGGAATTTAAATAAAAACTTAAAAAAAGAGAGAGAGAAATGGTTCCATCAAATTTACATAACTATATCTGTTACTGAGATCAGAGGAAAAGTCTTCATAAAGAGGACCATTGTGTACAATGTCCTTAACCTTAGAGTAAATAGAGTAAAAACATACCATCACATCACATTTCATAATTTTCTTCATTATAGGTCAACTTCACAAAACCTGAACAGTTTAGCAAATGTCAAATGTCACAAGACCTGTCTAATGTCCAAAATTTCAACTATCTTGGGACGCTTGGCTGGCTCAGTTAGTTAAGCGTCCAACTTCAGCTCAGGTCATGATCTCACAGTTCGTGGGTTCCAGCCCCACATCAGGCTCTGTGCTGACAGCTCAGAGCCTGAAGCTGGTTTCAGTTCTGTGTCTCCCTCTCTCTCTGACCCTCCCCTGCTCACATTGTCTCTCTCTCTCAGAAATAAATAAAAAACATTTAAAAACAAAAACAAAATTTCAATTATCTAGAGAAATAATTTCTGAACGATGTTCTAGGAAGCGCTGATTTTGATACACATCATTAAGAGTAATATCACTGATTAGAACACCATGCACTGGTTGCCTGTGCCAAGAGAGAATTCCAATTCTATGGGGGATCATAAAGATCATCACAACACTAGCCATCAGGAATTTGGATCCAAACACTTCTGCCCATTGCATCTTGGCATAGGAGTTGCCAAGGAAAACATATCATCATCAAGCACTGGATAGAACAACACTTTTATTCACAAAGAGGAGAGAAACAAGATCAGGTTTAGTAGTGTGTGCCAGTTCTGCCATGGCTGGTGTATTCCCTTGACAACTAAAACAGAGCCATTGGCTCAGCACATCCCCATTACCCTTTGGTACAGGAACCTCTCCTTCACTGAGTCGGAAGTACTGACAGCTGAGGGTCTGCCTGTGACAGGGTGAGATACTTAAGCAAAATAAAGGAGTGCTCATTGAGTTTGAAACAGAGAAAGATATTCCCACTCAAGGATAAGCCCTGTATTGTCTGTGCATACTCTTTATCTTTTGGAAAGAGGTATTCCAGGCCTAAGACCTATTCTTTTGAGGCTGAATGGAGGTCTAAAAACTGCACACAAGACTGCTGTCTTTCCTAACCAAAATAAAGAAAGAAAAAGAAAAAAAAATTAAAAAAAGAAGAAAAGTAAAAAAGGTTTTATTTGTCAGGTATTTAAGCAAAGTGGATCTCCGTAAAATCAACTATTTTTTTTTTCCTGCTCTAAGACATGTTGAAGCCTTTAATAGACCAATATGCACATATACTCTTCAACATTGTTAGCAACATAACTATTAGCAAAAGAAATTTCAAGAAGAAACATTCTCAAAGTAGATTTCTTTAACTAAATAAATCAGCTTACTTTACAGGTTTATTGACTATATTTCACTTAAATTATTTGATTGTTTTAGGCAGCATGTACGTAGCACGATTCACTGTCTGCCAATGCACTCCAATTTCATGGTAGTAAAACCAAACTGTATTCATATAAAGAGAATATTTACCTTTTGCTCTCTATAACTGGCAGGATAGACACAGGGAAAAGAAAATGCTTCAGGCAGATCCACATGTGGCATTGTTATTAAACTATAAATACTTAGAAAGGTCTTCAGTTCACAACTCTGTTTTCCCCTGAATGGTCAAGTGAATTTTCCTTGTGATGCTGATTCTCAAAATAGTACCTCTGATTTTCATTTTAGTAAATTCTGTGTCAATGTTTCACAAAAATCAGAGAAATATTCTAATACAGGGGGATCAATACTAACTTAATTTTTGTCCTTTCTTTTAAGATTATTTTTGATCTGATTGTAGATTTGTACTAAATCCAACATATATAAGGTATGTATTTATGTCCCTGAAAAGTAGTCAATTCCATAATCTCAAGACACTGTAAAAGCTTATTTAGCTATCCATAACCTGACCATTGACAGATGTCTAGATGAAACCAGATACTTATACTTAGTGTTGGAACATAAAAATAAATGTAGGCTAGAATAAATCATAATAGAGTAATCCAGTTTTCTTTATTAAATCAGGAGTGGGGATAGGCAAACAAGTTCAAATTCCAGTCAAATTACTGGGTACAATATCATCTTGTAATAAGAACTTTCCTAACCTATTGGTTGGCCTAAACTTTCTTACCATTTTAAGCACCTGCTAAATCCTTTTAGGCACTTGATTGGAGTGAACTGAACACATTAATTTTAAGCTACTAACAGTAAAATAAAATATCCCAGAAGACTTTCATTCATTCATTCATTTCCGACCATAAAGTCAGAAGTGATTTGATACAACTATCTGGTGTAACAAGAGTAGAAGAGAGTTTGCCATCCAATAAGACAACAGTTATAGTCAACGGAGAGCACCATTGAATAATTTCCACTGGAAGGGATTCAGAAAGGCTTCTATTCTTTTTTACATATAAATCAAAAAGATTATAAAGTCTTAAAGTTGTTCCTCATGAGAGCTTTATTCTTACACATCAAATCAAGTTCAGGTTTCTGCTGATAAAAGACACAAACTTGAATTTAGTATCTCTTTCAAAATTGTATTATTTTAAAATGGATTTGTTTAAAGATAAAAATACCTTGCTGGTCATGAAATCCTAATCCACATGTTCAATCAAATAAGCTGATATGCTTATATCAAGTTAATTAATTCACAAACAAGTATCAAAAGATGATCTTTGAGTTCATGGAAATTAAATATTATAAAATTAAGAAAACCATTAAATGTCTAATATTATCACTCTTATATATTAACAGAAATTTGTCTTATATAAGTCCTGCCAGATTAATTTTAGGATTGGTCTGGTAAGCATTGTCTTTCAATCATTTTTGTCTGTTCATAAAGAAATTTAATTATAGTTTAACCATAGAATGATTTAATTAAAATATTTTAAACACATACAGTAGAATAACGTTGTCTGAAACCTTTTCTCTTTTCTTGCCGTTTCCTGACTTATAGAAGCTGATAAATATACTTTTTAGCTAACTAGTACTTTGAAAACTCTAAAACCAGTTCTTGAAGTGGCCCACGTTGATTCTCTAATGTCTTCCTAATTACCAAATTTGATTACCTTTTTCTCAGCACTCAACCTATTTGGTGATTTTTATAGTATTATTTGTTATCTCCTCTGAAAACTCTTTCTCTTTTTGGCCCCCATGATGTCTCTCACCCTGTTCTATGACTGATTATGACCAAATTCTTTCCAGCAGTAATTTCTCCCATCCTCCTTTTCTCTGCTAGCCTGGTTCTTCTCTAACTTTCCCTTACTCATTTCCATTCTTCATGAAGTCGATTGCTAATGTCTCACCATGGGATTTCTTCTTTGAGGAGCAATATTGGTAATCAACCCTCTAATGAAAGCTACTAAAAATTTGAGACAAAATAATTTAAGAATATTTTGGGGGGACAATCAGTGAATGCTAGTGTGGATTTACCAAGAAATGGGAGAGAAGAGTAATCCAGAGAAGTGAATCTAACGTTCAGAACCCTTTTCCCCTCACAGAATGTAACAACTTAAAGAGTCTAGGGGAAAGAAACAAAGTCTTTCAGTCTTCCAAGAGTAACCCTGGTGAGTTAATCTTGAATTTGGACTAGAACTCTGAAGGGATACTTTTTAGAACTGATGATGGAAACCAAGTAAAACATACTTTGTATCCCCTAACGCTTGATTTTGAGTCGTTCATGCAGAAAATCTCATGCTTCAAGGTTGAATTAAGTTTATCTTGATGGTTAGAGATAATGGCAATAGTAACTTAAAATCCTGTTTGGTGGAAAATGACATTTTCCTAGGACTCAAGAAAATTTCTATAAATTAAAATTTAAACTTCGTATTCATCACAAAAGATCACCAGAAACATAAGGAGAGAAGATTCCATCAGTGAGAAGCAAGAGATAGGTGCTCAAAGGTATCAAAATTATTCAACACAGATTATAAATATAGATCTTTATTTAAAATTTTTAAGTTCATTTATTTTGAGACAGAGAGAGAGACAGTGTGAGTAGGGGAGGGGCAAAGAGAGAGAATCTCAAACAGACCCTGAGAAGCTGACCTCGAGCTGCCAGCATAGAGCCCAACGCAGGGCTCGAAGAAACAAAACCAGGAGATCATGACCTGAGAGGAAATCAAGAGTCAGAACTTAACTGACTGAGCCATCTAGGTGCCCCTAAATATAGATCTTTAATATGGGAAAGGAAATATATGCCAGGTGTTAGTTTGGGAACAGAAAATAGCAATGTTACATAAAAGAATTGACAAATAACTAAACAGATATTGTGAAGTGAAAAATAAAACTGAAATAAAAAAATTGAGTGGTCTTGCTTTGGTGTAAATTAGATATACATGAAATAAAAGCATGTGAAGTAGTATAAAGACCTAAAAAGTAACAATAATAATTCAGGATGAAAAGAAAATCTATAAGGAAGCCCAGGAGGTAGAAGGCAAGAGAGGAAGCTCAAGGATGGAGCAGAAGGCAGTTCAAAAGAATCCAAGAGAAAAGTATTTATACATGTTTAATTAGAGTTTAAGAATGGGAAGGTGGGGAGAATGAGGTAGAAGCAACATCTGAAGAGATGAAAGCTTAAGAATTTCCCAAATTAATAAAAGATCTCAATTCACAATTTCAGGAAACTCAAATGATCTTAAACAAAATAAGTAAAAAAGAAATCTAAACCTACATGTATTATCGTAGTGAGGCTGCAAAAAATCAAAGACACAATCATCTACGTAGCCAGAGAGAAGCCATAATATAGTTCCTTCTTAGCATATTAATTCTAATATTTGTTTCTCTTTCAGGGCTCCACAGTTCCATAACTGATTAGAGATTTTGCTCGAAAATATTTGAAGTGAATTATGGTTAAGTTTATTAAGAGAAAAAAATAACTTTAAACCTATCAACTCTCTACTAATCCCTTAAAAAGTTCACACTGCATTTTCTTATTGAAAAATATTTAAAATGATCTTTAAATATAAACTTAGAGATAATTTCATAAGAGGTGAGATTTTTCAAAGTGGCTCATATTCTTGTTTTCCCTGTCTTTGTTGGAAAATGAACTGCTATTAATAAATGACATGATAGATGTCGCATAGTGTTATATATTCCTACTAAATGCATGGACATAAATGAGTTTGAAAAAACAATCTCCAAATTAGAAAAACAAAGCCAAACAACAAACTTTCTTTTTTTTAAATCAGGGAAAACATGCTACAGGTCAATTGTCAAATATATGCTGCATGTGGGTAACATAGCTAGGAGTTTTAGTCTTTAAAAGCAAGTAAGGTTTAAATGTTGTATGCCTTATATTTTTAAATGTGAAGTTAAATGTTATGGCAAATTTTCGGAAATAGTTCTGTTAGGAAACTCTCTTACTATAAATCCACTCATTTCATTTGGGTTCCTGTCCTGGCAAAAGACAGAAAGAGACACAGACAGAGACAGAAGAGAAATGGAGATATCTCTGACAAGATTCTTGGTACAGTTTTTTACAACTCTGTTTTATATATATATATTATATATGATATATATATAATATATATATAATAAAGGAATATAATATAACAGAGTGAATATAATATAATATGACATGTATAATATTTATATATATATATATATAACACCCTGAAATTCAAAAGCTCTGAAATCCAATTGTTATGTCTACTTTTTTAAATTTATTTGACCATAGAACCAAACTGGAATTGATAAAACATTACTTCTATTCTTCATTTACACAACTTAGGGTGAATTTACTACAATTGATTTTGCTAGCAAATCTATTACAAAAAATATAAAATGTTGGACTCAGGGGGCTACCACAGAACCCCTTAGGTAAGTTCCAGAGTACATGGTACAGGTACCTTTTTAAAACTCTAAAATATACCAAATTCTAAAGACATCTGGCACTAACATTTTCCAAATAGGATATATTCTTGTACAAAGCAATAGTGAGGATCTGTTGGTGGCATAGGTTTATAAATACATCATCACCTCCGAATAAGAACAGATATGTCCAAAATTAATGAATTGTAAGCATGGAGCTCTTGGGAGTTTTCTTGGGGGCAGGGTGGTCAGAAAGCAGTGAGAAGAGAAAAGGAAAGGATTCTCATCTCTACAGTTTACATTCGTGGAGAATTTGCTTGCAAGTTTGCATTTAATAATGAAGATCTATACATTCCTTTATGTCATATATTACTGTTACATATAAAAGACAATATCTGCCCAATAAAAATCAGCTTTAAACTTTAATGGATGAAAAAAGGAAAAGACAAAAAGTATCAAGATTTAGTTTCAACAGTTTTTTTTTCTGTAATTTAAACAGAAGGAGATTCCAAAAATATGTATAGATTTGTTTTCATTCTCCGTAGGCTAAGTAAGCTGGCTATTTTTCTCTAATCTTCAAAATTTTCTACTCTAACAATATACAATTAGGGGGCCCATTTGATATATATTTTTTCTAACTATGTTTTCTACAATTAAAAAATCATTGAAAATGGAAACAAATTAGAAAATAAAAATAAGCAAAACAGATTTGACTTTTTAAAATATTTTTTGAAGATTTTATTTTTTTATTATTTTTTTACAAATAATTTATTCTCAAGTTGGTTTACACATAACACCCAGTGCTCATCTTCACAAGTGCCCTCCTCCATGCCCATCTGCCCCGTCCCCCCCCACACCCATGAGTCCTCAGTTTGTTCTCAGCATTCAAGAGTCTCTCATGGTTTGCCTCTCTCCCTTTCCCCCACCATTTCCCCCTTTTTTCTCCCCCATGGTCCTCTGTTAAGTTCCTCCTAATCCTCCTATATGTGCAAACATATGATATTTGTCCTTCTCTGCCTGGCTTATTTCGCTCAGCATAACACCCTCAAGGTCCATCCATGTAGCTACACATGGCCAGATTTCATTCTTTCTCACTGCCATGTAGTATTCCATGGTATAGATAAACCACATCTCCTTGATCCATTCATCCATTGATGGACACTTAGGCTCTTTCCATGTTTTGGCTATTGTTGAGAGTGTGGCTATGAACATTGGGGTACATGTTCCCCTGTGCATCAGCACTCCTGTATCCCTTGGGTAAATTCCTAGCAGTGCTATTGCTGGGTCATAGGGGAGTTCTATTGTTAATTTTTTAAGGAGTCTCCATGCTGTTTTCCAGAGGGGCTGCACCAGTTTACATTCCCACCAACAGTGTAGGAGGGTGCCCGTTTCTCCACATCCTCACCAGCATCTATACTCTCCTGATTCGTTCATTTTAGCCACTCTGACCAGCGTGAGGTGGTATCTCACAGAAGAAAACCAAAACGGGAGGCCTCACCATCCAAGACTTTAGCCTCTACTACAAAGCTGTCATCATCAAGACAGTATGGTATTGGTAGAAAAACAGACATAGATCAATGGAACAGAATAGAGAACTCAGAATTGGACCCACAAATGTATGGCCAACTAATCCCGACAAAGTGGGAAAGAGTATCCAATGGAAAAAAGACAGCCTCTTTAACAGATGGCACTGGGAGAACTGGACAGCAACATGCAGAAGAATGAAACTA